>NC_084570.2:12802500-13105000 GCF_033978685.3 Nerophis lumbriciformis | reverse complement strand
GTGATGGTGGAATGAACCATTTAGACACAAACGGCGCAAGAACATTGGTTTTGTCAATTAGGCTAAGAAAAGTAGGTGATAAAGATAAAGTGAGAAAGGCTTAGTGTGAGTGTTTGCTGGTGCAACTGAATGGCAAAGGAGCTGTTTTATTATGACTCTCCCAACAGTCAGTGACATTTTGAAGAAGGGGCTATTTGTATGACTGTGAGTGCTGTGGGAACACTTGCAAGTTGATTTACCTTGTCAGTCTCATCTGAGGTTAAACAAGAGGCCACGAGAGGTGAAAGCAAAAGCCATTATGATGCGGACAACAATGGCACGTGTTTCATAGTTCTGCACTTAAAAATCTACATCTAAAATTCCGCCCAAAATTTTAGGCTTGTTTTGTACTGAGTTTCCGCACATTTTGAAACTACTTTTAGCTCCAAAATGTGGGCGGGCCTGCATCAGCCTGCTGACGTCACCTACAGAAGACTGTAGGCAATTTCATATTGCATACTGCATAGTATGTGTTTTGGTCGCATCTTCATCTAGAATCATGTTATTTTCATGCAGAATACAAAGAACTAATCAAATATGTCTGCCAGGTGTGTTGTTGCAGGTTGTAGCAATACAACTAAAGCAGAGGTCAGCCTGCATACTAGAGGTGGGGATCTTTGGGCACCTCACGATACGTTCAGGGGCTACGATTTGATGAAACATTTATCATTTACGCATACATGATTATTGTATTGTATATTGTTAATATATCATATATTCTTAATATATATTCTAAACGTACAACCGTATTTTTCGGATGATAAGGCGCACTTAAAATCCTATCATTTTCTCAAAAATCGACAGTGCGCCTTATAACCCGCTGCGCCTAATGTACGGAATAATTCTGGTTGTGCTTACCGACCTCGAAGCAATTTTATTTGATACTTGGTGTAATGATAAGTGTGACCAGTAGGTGATAGCCACACATAAGAGATACGTGTAGACTGCAATATGACGCCAGTAAACAGTACCAAAACTTTAAATGTTCCATTGAAAATAAAGAATATTACACACGGCACTCAAAAATCTGTCAAAATGTTTTAGTATGACTTTGAAGCCGCACCGCTTGACGGATTGTTGGCGCATTACGGCTACCGTAGTCAGTATTCAATCAATCAATCAATGTTTATTTATATAGCCCTAAATCACAAGTGTTTTAAAGGGCTGCACAAGCCACAACGACATCCGCGGTACATAGCCCACATAAGGGCAAGGAAAAACTCACAACCCCAATGGGGTTACTGTGGTGTGTGTATAAGGATCGCAAAATGGCACCCATTAGCAGACATATTGCAGACATATTGCGCTCACAATATTATGCAAAACCAACTTTTCTTACCTTCTGGTACCTGCTGATGTGTATTTGAGATCTGCATAAGTCCTGAAAATTTGCGCACGTCTGCCACTGGAGTGCGTGACGATGCCATAGTCGATAAGCTTCTTCTTTTTCACTATCTTCTTGTCATTGGGCATTCACCCTATGCTGTTGCCATTTCTAATATGAATTAGCGTAAAGTTCTAACTTATACAGTATCTCGCTATGGAAGTGCTAAAAACTACCAGTGTAGTGAGTTTACATAATTCACCCACGGAACTTTAGTTATTAGAGAGTTCCGGTCGGACCGTTTTTCACAGGACACATTTCCGGCGTTGTTGCACTAATGAGCCATGGATGAGATGCTGCTCCATTGTTGATTTAAGTAAAGTTTGAATGTCGTTAAAACAGTTAGCTCAATCTTTTGACACTTCTTCGACTCCCATCCTTTCAAAGATGACGGAGAAAAGACGCTGTCGAAGGTGAGCCACGTAAATAAGACTGCCCACAAAACAGCGCATCCTGAAGCGACTGTCAGAAAGCGACTTGAAGATGGTCTGTAAAACATCATCTATGCAACATTTTGACCAGGGAACCACCATTACATGTTAGGTAGACCACAAGGAAATGTTTTAAATAAAAAATTAAAAAAGTCATAATGTGACCCCTTTAATGCGCCTTATAATCCGGTGCGCCCTTTGTATGAAAAAAGACCTGACGAGACCCGCTCATCGCCAGTGCGCTTTTTAATCCGGTGCGCCCTGTGGTCCACAAAATACGGTACATTTAATTATCAATAATATGTTTGCAAGACTCCTCCTTTGGCTACTGATGTAGTGTATTCATTATTGCGTCATTTCCGTTGTTTAGATTTAAAAAAAAAAAATATATATATATATATATATATATATATATATATATATATATATATATATGTGTGTGTGTATATATATGTATATATATATATATATGTATATATATATATATATATATATATATATATATATGTATGTATGTATATGTGTATATATATGTATGTATGTATATGTGTGTGTGTGTGTATATATATATATATACTGTGTATGTATATATATGTGTGTATGTATATAGGTATATGTATCTATTGTTCTCATTCTATACATTCCTCCATCAATTAATTAATCGCCCACTTCTAATCGTGATGCATTGGAGAATTTAGGACATTTCCCACCTCTACTACATACATTTCCAAACGATGGGAAAATGAAGAGTGTTTGGACCTCTCCAGTCAAATTGACACACGCAAAATGGGACGCACCAAGCATGAGAGGAATGTCGTTTACAGAAATCTTTTTAATACGATTCTGACCTTGACGAAAAAATGTTTTGGTCGGAGTTCAGATGGAAAACAATTTAAAAGACTTAAGCCAAATGCGATTCCGGAAAAACAGGAGCACACTTGAGGGGAGAAAAACGTTGTGGGAAAACAGGGAAAAAAGAGTGTATCCTGCGCTGAAAAACGAGATTAAAAGACAATAAGCCGCTAGTATTCCATTTTGCGTCCTCTTCTACTGATGTTTTCGTCTAGATGCTTGAGAAAATGCTGGAAGAGCATGAGCAAACACAGGCTTGGTGTCTATGAAAGACGAGATAAAAAAGCAGAAAAGTACAGAAATGGCGATTTTTATTTTTTTATTTATTTTTTGTTCTTAATGTTAACCATATCAGTTTTGAAGTAAACATGGACCAGGGCGACCAAAACACGCAATTAAGTGATGAAAATAATAAACTAATGACTATATCATAGACTAATGACGATATAATGACTTGTCCTTTTGTGTGCATAACTTTTTACTCTCATTATGGTGGTAAAATATTTTATAGCCAACTGCAACCACTGCTTTTTTTTGTTTGTTTCCCAAAGGGGCTGAACGCTTCAGTTCAAACATCAAGGACATGACGGGCCACAACCCCTTGTTTGTCTTCAAGCTGTGCTGGAAATACCTGACACCAGCCGTGTGCACTGTAAGTCCTTTGGTATTAATTATACATATACATTAATATATAATTATACATTTAATATAAGTATGTGTGTATTTGTAAAATATGTCTTCCTGTCGCCTGTAGGCTACCTTCCTCTTCTCCCTGGTGTGTTGGTCTCCGTTGAGCCTCGGGAAAGGCCTTGTTGCTCCGGGTTGGGCCACAGGACTCGGCTGGCTCCTCACCTTCTCCTCCGTGTCTCTGCTCCCCATCTGGGCCATCTATGCATTCGCCATGACGCCCGGCACCATCACACAGGTTCTTTATTGGGCTGTTTGATAGCGATGATTACAATTCTTGTCTCATGTATTTAACTATCGTGTTTTTACCACTTTGTAGCGCTTTCACCGCCTGTGCAACCCCACCATAAACTCGCCACAGGCATTCCAACATTTCGCCAACAGCGCAACCGCCTACCAGCCTGCGCTTTACCTTGCAGAGACGCCAAAGGAACCGATCAGCGACATCGTCCAGGATAAAAGAGGGTAGATCCTTCAGCACTGTGTCCAAAGAGCTTGACAATTAGTTTTGGTTGGAATTATTCAATCATTACTGTTTGCATTCCCGTTGTTACTAATTAGGGTACCAAAATAACCAGTACTTGAGGGTATGCTCTTGTTAATGTGCAAGACACACTGCTGTCTGTTAATTTAACCACAGACAATCATTACTTCTGTGGGAAACAACAACAAAAAATTTACCTTTTAACAAATATCATGGATAAGATAAGAGCAGGGGTCCCCAAACTACAGCCCGTATCCGACCCACCAGCGTCCACAATCTGGCCCATTTGATGTCCCTAATTAAAAAAATGAAAAAAAAAAGTATATACATATATGTACTTATATATATACATATATATATATATATATATATATATATATATATATAAATATATATATATATATATATATATATATATATATATATATATATATATATATATATATATATATATATATATATATATATATATATACATATATACATATATATATATATATCTGTTCATTTAGATGCCCAAGTATGCTGTACAGATTTACTTTAGACAAGTGTGGGATACTTCTCTTGTTGCCTTAATTGTATTTGACTTTAAAGAATGTTAAAACTATTTAGTGTTTAATGTAGCGGGACCAGAGCAGGATGGGATAGAAAGAAGAAAAAATAAGACAGAGGTGGAAATTGTCGGGAACAAAAAGTGTGTCTGTGTGTGTGTGTGTGTGTGTGTGTGTGTCTTTTCCGGACTATATAGCGCACTGGATATTACCCGCACCCCGAAATTTTAGAAGAAAAACATACATTAGATATATAAGTTGTGAAATTAGGTATTTACACAGAAATATTTTTTTAATGTTTATTTACATACCTTAATTGTATCCAAACAGTGCCTGTTAAACGGCTGATCAAACACAACAGAAGTTATTGTCATGGACCATCTCCAATCAGCTAAACAGATTTAATAACTCTACGGTGACGTCTTGGTGAATTTCCTGAGGAGTTTGTGAAATTGAAACAATACAAAAAGAAGGCCGTTGTAAGTTAATAATACTAACACAGACGTGTTAGCATATTAGCTAATGCTAACTACGCTAGCTGCATTACATTATGATAGGGAAAACACTCCTACAGACATCACACATGGGATGTTTTAGTAAGGATGATTTGTTTTAGTTAAATTGTGAAACTTTGCAAACGTTGCTTCGAATGATAAATTAAGAATCGTTTTTAAGAATCATTTTGAGCAGAAACGCTATTGACGGTTTTACTTTCGGTTCAAGGCAAACCAGTAAGTGCATTTTCAGAACGCAGCACATGCAGTGAGCGAACTCGTCCAAAAGATGGCAAAAATACAAAATACAAACACACCATTTCAGTCCTCTGCTTGGGTTTAATGAAAACCATTGAACACAAAACATTATGACAATTAGCGAAATAAAATTCCATAAATTAGCCGCACCGTTTTATTAGCCGCAGGGTTCAAAGTGTTAGAAAAAAGAAGCGGCTTACAGTCCGGAATTTATAGTGTATACACACATATAGATAGACCAGCAAATTATTTTAACCATTGTGGCACCTGAGTCAAAAGGTTTGAGGATCCCTGAGATAGCAAGAGAGCACTCAGTTTTTCTTTTGTGGGGATAATAGGCGCATGCATATCGTCGTCTTCTTCTACATGCGGGTTGGTCAACGGAACTGTAGCGCGTGAAGGCTTGACTAAAGACTTGCCGCAAACACCTGTCATTTTTAAGGGTGTAAGACACACTTAGTGCCTTTATATGATAAAAACAACAAAACAGGCCATTAGAATATGAGGATTTAATTAACGAAAATGTGAAGACATGCGTCGGTTTATTAGTTATGTGTGAAAGACGTCATTACACTGCCAACAAATGAATGTGCCGCTACTACGTCCTTCTATGAGGTCTCTGCATTATCCTGAAGGACAGAAGGGAACGCCTTGATTTGGGACTCCTTAAAGGGGAACTGCACTTTTATTGGAATTTTGTCTATCATTCACAATCTTTATGTGAGACGAGAACACATATGTCTTTCTTTTTTTTAACTCGTAAATAAAAATTGCTCTCTTGTGCCTATAAAAAACATCCACACACCTCTATCAAGGTTTAATCTACAGACTGTAATATATGTGTAATTTAACAACAGGCACATTCATAATAATATGTAATATTTACGTATATTGCTCATTTCAAACATACGGTGGCGCTTTAATTGCACAGACGTTTGCTTTTTCCTACAACAACTACCGTATTTTTCGGAGTATAAGTCGCACCGGCCGAAAATGCACAATAAAGAAGGAAAAAAACATATATAAGTCGCACTGGAGTATAAGTCGCATTTTTTGGGGAAATTTATTTGATAAAACCCAACACCAAAAATAGACATTTGAAAGGCAATTTAAAATAAATAAAGAATAGTGAACAACAGGCTGAATAAGTGTACGTTATATGAGGCATAAATAACCAACTGAGAACGTGCCTGGTATGTTAACGTAACATATTATGGTAAGAGTCATTCAAATAACTATAACATATAGAACATACTATACGTTTACCAAACAATCTGTCACTCCTAATCGCCAAATCCCATGAAATTTTGTACATCTAGTTTCTTATGTGAATGAGCTAAATAATATTATTTGATATTTTACAATAATGCGTTAATAATTTCACACATAAGTCGCTCCTGAGTATAAGTCGCACCCCCGGCCAAACTATGAAAAAAACTGCGACTTATAGTCCGAAAAATACGGTATTAATAATCACGCAGACTTCATGAGAGACTACAAACATAAAAATTAAAAAAATCACTTACTGTACAATGTCTGCTCTCACTGGGATGCCGACTGATGGGATGTTTATATCTTCCCGTTTAGATGAAGAATGAATCATAATCCCCACAAAGGGTTAAAACCAGCGTCTTTTCGTATCTTTTTCGCCATCTCCGGTTCTAAGTTAAATGTCACAGGTGACCAAGTTCTCGGTTTATGGCCGCATCCTTCTACTATCCAGGTGAGAGGCATGATTCATCATGTCGAATAAACTTTCACCAACTCAGAAGGGACCATGATGCAGCAGCTCAGTACGTCAGCGCTCTGTGATCACGGTGCGGCTAAAAATATTTTGTCTGCCTAAATGCTTATATTAACAATAACGCTAATACTTGTCTAATATTCAGGTCATGTAAATGCAGTATTATTTCCGTTTTTTTGGATGTTTTTAGATTGATTTAGAGGCAAAATGGATTACTTTTATTAGCATCAATGCGAGCCACGTGGAACGTGTCGATTATTATAAAAAAGAATGGAGAAAGAAAATGCATATTTGTTCTTATCTCTCACAAAGATTGTGAATGACAGGCAAAATCCCCCCCCCCCAAAAAAGTGCAGTTCCCCTTTAAAGTACCCACCCCCCATGTGAGCAGCTAACACTCCTTTTCCATGCATTGCCACAAACTGCTCTTTTTAGCTCAGTACTGCGGTTAGCATTTTTATCTCTATGAGAAATCTGGCTTGCGTTGCTCAGCTCTTTTGGTCCTTTTTGACACAGCTTGTTTTATTAGATTTATTTCAGGGGTTGGGCTCAAGTTTTACATTAAGAACAGTCAATTAATGAATGGCAAGGCGCTTCAAATGAATTTTTTTTCCGCAAACGTACTCAACTATCTTTGAAACAACGTTGCAAAATAGTTGTATTTGTAAATTGGGCCAACGTTGATGTCTAACGTTGGATCCACACGTTGGTTGGGAAATGACCAAATTTCAATGTCACAAACCGACATTGAATAAACGTCGTCAATAAGCATGTTGTTTCAACGTTATATTTGTGTTGGAAAATATTGGTTGGAAAATGACCAAAATTCAATGGTCAAATCAACGTCAGAACCATGTTGTTTCAACGTTATGTTTGAGTTGCTCAACGTCAGGACCTAATTCAACAAGTTCTCAGCGTTGTTTTAAAGGGGAACATTATCACAATTTCAGAAGGGTTAAAACCATTAAAAATCAGTTCCCAGTGGCTTATTTTATTTTTCGAAGTTTTTTTTCAAAATTTTACCCATCACGCAATATCCCTAAAAAAAGCTTCAAAGTGCCTGATTTTAACCATCGTTATAAACACCCGTCCATTTTCCTGTGACGTCACACAGTGATGCCAACACAAACAAACATGGCGCATAGAACAGCAAGCTATAGCGACATTAGCTCGGATTCAGACTCGGATTTCAGCGGCTTAAGCGATTCAACAGATTACGCATGTATTGAAACGGATGGTTGTAGTGTGGAGGCAGGTAGCGAAAACGAAATTGAAGAAGAAACTGAAGCTATTGAGCCATATCGGTTTGAACCGTATGCAAGCGAAACCGACGAAAACGACACGACAGCCAGCGACACGGGAGAAAGCGAGGACGAATTCGGCGATCGCCTTCTAACCAACGATTGGTATGTGTTTGTTTGGCATTAAAGGAAACTAATAACTATGAACTAGGTTTACAGCATATGAAATACATTTGGCAATAACATGCACATTGAGAGTGCAGACAGCCCATTTCAGGCGCGCTAAGAACATATATTTTTCCATGATTTCAGCACTCAGGTTAACCATACCTAAATAGACACAAAATACTGCATTACACAAGACTACCCGAATGTACTCGAATGATTGAAAAAAATAAATGTTTTTAAGCTAAATTATTGGTAAACACAGTTTATGTATAATAATTTACGTAAAACCGCGAGTAATGAATAAAGTTTTCATCAATTAATATATTCTGTAGACATACCCTCATCCACTCTCTTTTCCTGAAAGCTGATCTGTCCAGTTTTGGAGTTGATGTCAGCATCTGCTTTGAGTGTCGCAGGATATCCACACATTCTTGCCATCTCTGTCGTAGCATAGCTTTCGTCGGTAAAGTGTGCGGAACAAACGACTGACCATTTCGTCGGCTTTCCCCACAGCCTCGTATTTTGAACAAATTTCGTCCAATTTCTTGCCACTTTCACATCTTTGGGCCACTGGTGCAACTTGAATCCGTCCCTATTCGTGTTGTTACACCCTCCGACAACACACCGACGAAAGTGAGAAAATGGCGGATTGCTTCCCGATGTCGAGAGCGAATAATAGAAAGGCGTTTAATTCGCCAAAATTCACCCATTTAGAGTTTGGAAATCGGTTAAAAAAATATATGGTCTTTTTTCTGTAACATCAAGGTATATATTGATGCTTACATAGGTCTGGTGATAATGTTCCCCTTTAATGTCTTGTGCCTGCTGGGTTCCTGCTCTTGTTAGTGATAAGAACGTCATGGAAAATGTCCCCCACGTGTTGACATTGTCGCCGGTGGCTCACAGCGTCAGTGCTGGGCTGGCAGCGGGTCGGTAATATGATTTCATTTATATTTACATAATGTGTCAGGAAGGTATGTTAACTTATGTTTAAAAATGTCGTAGTTTGCACTAAAAAAAAAAGATTTTGCAGCAATTCATTTCAATTCATAAATTCATGTTTGATTAAAAAAGTATAAAAGTGTTTAATTTAAATAAAATAAAAAAAGTTTGAAAAATGTTTGTAATGGGGGTCCCTACTAGTTTAGGACCCCAATTTAGCCCTGGTGCTTTACTTGCCTTAAACGGTAAAAAAGATAATATTTTTAAAATCCAAATTTCTGTTACAGACTCCACACATAAAGATAAAACATGTTTATGTAATCAAGGCTGTCAAATTATTACATTATTTAATCAGATCAATCATGACTAATCACAGGTTATTACTCACTTGCATAATTTATGCAAGGTTATTTGGATGCAAATTGATTTTTTTTTTTGTCAATTGTCATTCAGGAACCTTTTTGAAATGTTTTGCATGAATGTACGTCATTTATTTGCTCACAACTTGCTTACAGGTTCACCCAAAGTGCCGTCTGATTTATATTTTGAAGCGAAATTTGCCAGCGAGTATACACCAGACACCAGTCCGAATGAATGTATTTACAGTAGGGTAGGGATTCATATGGCCCCATTCCTGCGTGGATCTCGCGTGAGAGGACGATGGGGGGGGTTTAATAATTTGAAATGCAGTCTGCTGAAAATGATGGAAAGCGCCACTCTACATAGCAACTGACGCTGCGGTCAACGTTGGAATTGCCACAAAACACATTTTAAGATATTCAACACTCTACTGCCATCTGGGGGCTAAAGTGGATAGTACACCCTTCTAACCCGTCACGTTTCATATGTCGGGTAAACCGCGACGAATGGGGCCGTATTAAATCCCCTTCCTACTACAATTACAGCCGTTGTTATATGCTTTAATTGTCGTTGAAACATGTTTGTGCGTCTACGAGGCAAAAGAAAACCTTTTACACTGGAAAGAAAATGTATATCATCTTTTTAACTCATCCTCAACAGATCTCTGTATTTCTGTTCTGTATTTGGCAAGAAGGTTCTCAATCATCCGAGTTATATATTACTGTTTTCCGATAGTTTACATGATGGTGCTGCAAAATGTGACTTAGAATCTCAAAATGTGAATCTTTGTAAGCGGGCAATATTTCATCAATCATTGTGATTTAAGACTACTGCACCCAAATTTTACAACCCAAATCAGGGTTTATTTTTTGTAAAGTCCATCAAAATAATGTGTTCTTCTGGTGTGTTATAACATGCTTATTCATACCTCAAATTACATCCGTCAAAAATTGCTGTCTGTGTTTTATTTTTGTCATGAGCCTTTTTTTCTAGCGTTTGTCTACTTTTTTGAATAAATGTACACAATGTGGACAAGAGAGTATTTGCTGTGTTCCATATTTGAGGATATTGGTCACCCAGCAGGCACAAAACATTGATACAACGTGTCAATGTCTTGATTATACATACATGTATAGTTGATTACACATACATGTCCTTTAAAACTGACTTTGAAACAACGTTGCAAAATAGTTGTGTTTGTAAATTGAGACAACGTTGGTGTCTAACGTTGGATCCACGTTTGTTGACCAAATTTCAATGGTCAAATCAACGTCACAACCTGACATTGATTAAACATTGTCAAAAAGCATGTTGTTTCAACATTGTATTTGTGTTGTAAAATATTGGTTGGAAAATGGCCAAAATTCAATGGTCAAGGCAACGTCAGAACCCAACATTGATTCAACCTCGTCAAAAAGCATGTTGTTTCAACGTTAGGTTTGAGTTACTCAACATCAGGACCTAATTCAACAAGTTCTCAACATTGTTTTAATGTCTTGTGCCTGCTGGGAGCATTCCGAGACCGCCTGCAAATTGCAAAAAAAAAAAGCAAATATAAGACGCATCTATAAAAATGCGTACTTTGACAAGTCCTATAATTTGCCTCACACACTTAATAAACATTCTGAAAAATGACTAGCAGAATCACCTGGCGGTCAGTAGGGACGGTCAACGTTTACATTTCAACCAAAAGTATATGATTCCTTTAAAAACAATGCTTGTACTGAATTTTGTGACATTGAAGTTGAACAAACTGGTCATTTGAATACTTCAATAGCATAATTAAAATGATAAATTAGGAGTATAATAAACAATAAGAAATATGGTTCACAATAAATTGTCAAAATAACTGCAGCAATACAGAGCACACATAATATATATTGTAATATATACTGCAGTGTCCTGTGATGATGACGTACACGATATTGCCAAAAGTATTTGACCACCTGCCTTGACTCACATATGAACTTGAAGTGCCATCCCATTCCTAACCCATAGGGTTCAATATGATGTGGGTCCACCTTTTGCAGCTATTACAGCTTCAACTCTTCTGGGAAGGCTGTCCACAAGGTTGCGGAGTGTCTTTATAGGGATTTTCCACCATTCTTCCAAAAGCGCATTGGTGAGGTCACACACTGATGTTGGTCGAGAAGGCCTGGCTCTCAGTCTCTATTCTAATTCATCTCAAATGTGTTCTATGGGGTTCAGGTCAGGACTCTGTGCAGGCCAGTCAAGTTCATCCACACCAGACTCTGTCATGCTTGTCTTTATGGACCTTGCTTTGTTCACTGGTGCACAGTCATGTTGGAAGAGGAAGAGGGTCGCTCCAAACTGTTCCCACAAGGTTGGGAGCATGGAATTGTCCAAAAGGTTTTGGTATCCTGGAGCATTCAAAGTTCCTTTCACTGGAACTAAGGAGCCAAGCCCAACTCCTGAAAAACAACCCCACGCCATAATTCCTCCTCCAAACCCAGACTCGTCCATCAGATTGCCAGATGATAATGAGTGATTCATCACTCCAGAGAAGGCGTCTCCACTGCTCTAGAGTCCAGTGGTGACGTGCTTTGCACCACTGCATCCAACGTGATGTATGGCTTAGAGACTGCCGATATTATCGCCCGATAAATGCTTTAAAATGTAATATCAGAAATGATCGGTATGGGTTTCAAAAAGTAAAATTTATGACTTTTTAAAACGCCGCTGTGTACACGGACGTAGGGAGAAGTACAGAGCGCCAATAAACCTTAAAGGCACTGCCTTTGCGTGCCGGCCCAGTCACATAATATCTACGGCTTTTCACACACACAAGTGAATGCGGGCCACACTTGGTCAACAGCCATACAGGTCACACTGAGGGTGGCCGTATAAACAACTTTAACACTGTTGCGAATATGCGCCACACTGTGAACCCACACCAAGCAAGAATGACAAACACATTTCGGGACAACATCCGCACCGCAACACAACATAAACACAACAGAACAAATACCCAGAACCTTTTGCAGCACTAACTCTTCCGGGACGCCCACCTCAACCTCCTCATGCTCTCTCAGGGAGAGCATGTCCCGAATTCCAAGCTGCTGTTTGGAGGCATGTTAAAAAAAAATAATAATGCGCTTTGTGACTTCAATAATAAATATGGCAGTGCCATGTTGGCATTTTTTTTCCATAACTTGAGTTGATGTATTTTGGAAAATCTTGTTACATTGTTTAATGCATCCAGCAGGGCATCACAACAAAATTAGGCATAATAATGTGTTAATTCCACGACTGTATATATCCGTATCGGTTGATATCGGAATCGGTCATTAAGAGTTGGACAATATCGGAATATCGGATATCTCTAGTAGCAATGACTGCTATAAAAACAGCCTGCATGGCAGTTTTGTGTCAACATTGCAACCATTTTTTGTTACATTCCACCTCTTTGCTCTTTTATTCCATTCGTTTCTTATTTAATAGTATATAGAAAAAAAACACCCCCGGGGCTACCCTGTCCAAACTCCCCACTAACGACTTAGGATCATTCAGTATATTCACCCGCATGTTTTAAGAAGAGAGAGAGAGACCACTGACGAACTGCTGCAAGGGCCACGTGGGGCGAGATGACAGCCAGAGATGCATGATGCACAAAAAAACTCCCATCACGCCTTAGAAGCACTTAGACTGCAATTCCCCTCATTTGAGTCTCATCCTGATGGGAATTACTGGGTTTTGCCAAGCATGAAAGGAGGACGGTGTGTGTGTGTGTGTGTATGTGTGTGTGTGTGTGTGTGTGTGTGTGTGTGTGTGTGTGCGTGCGTGCGTGCGTGCGTGCGTGCGTGCGTGCGTGCGTGCGTGCGTGCGTGTGCGTGCGTGCGTGCAGAGGAGGGGAGGGGATCCAGACACCGCCACTTACAGGCCCAGCTCGCTGGTTATGTAACGGGATTGGCTTGTCAATGAGCCGTATTGGATTCTCTCTTTTCCCAGCCACCGTAGGAAGTGGGCTGGTGGCACACACACACACACACACGTGGCCTGGCACGCGCGGGCTCTTTTGTTTTGGTGTCGTGCAATGCTGTTTGCAGCCTGCGGGTTATACCGTGTGTGTGTGTGTGTGTGTGTGTGTAACGCGGATGGTTTATGTCCATATGGTTGCTTTGGCAAACACGGTCTCAGATGATAGGGATTAAAAACCATCCAATGAGTGAGTGTGACGGATTCAAAGAGGAGAACATTGTGGGGATGCCAGCCAAAGTGTGTGTGTGTGTGTGTGTGTGTGTGTGTGTGCGTAGACAAGCAGCCGACGTCTGCCCGACATCACAGCGACCTGACCAAACATCCTCTGTCACACACACACAGCTCGTATTTGCTCGGCCCTTACAGGCGTCTTCCAGCGCGGCGAATACACTTGACAGTTTGGCGTGAGGCTGAAACAGCCGGAGACCAGACTGGAGGACAGACAGAAAAGTAAAGATGCTGGAGGATGTATTGCGTAACGGCACGGGGAATCGGACGCGCGGTTTACCTCGACACCGGAGCCACCGCAGTGGCCCCTCGGCTCGGTGAAGTTAGCGAGTCCGGCGACCTGGGTGTCCTGGTTTGTCCCGCGCGTGTCGAAAAAGGTCACGGAGAGTGCCGGTAAAAATTGTGGTATCGATCCGATTGCCGGCGGCCAAATGACTGCAGAACGAGCCACCATTAGGGCGAGTGTCAGCACTTTGATAAAGAAGGTGAGAAGCACTATTGAATTCTTGAAAGACCTTGTAACAACAGAAAGAGATTTTTTAAACAGTAAAAGTTGTGTTCCTTATGTGAGACAAAATGTGTTCTAAATCTGTGGTCCCCAACCACCGGGCCACAACCCGGATCGATTAGTACTGGGCCGCACAAGAAATATATATATATTTTTTTTATTTTTATTATTATTAAATCAACATAAAAAAACACAAGATACACTTACAATTAGTGCACCAACCCAAAAAACCTCCCTCCCTCATTCATACTCATTCGAAAAAAAGGGTTGTTTCTTTCTGTTATTAATATTCTGGTTCCTACATTATATATCAATATAGATCAATACAGTCTGCAGGGCTACAGTCCGTAAGCACACATGATTATTTTTTTATGACCAAAAATTATTTTTTTATGACCAAAAAAATAAATAAATAAATAAATACCATTTGCTCACTCAATGTGGTTTCAAAAAAGCCAACAAACCAGCCTGAAACAAAGGCGGCACTCGCTGTGGACTTAGACATACTTACCCTCCTCCATGCACCCTCCTCTCTCTGCCTGCCCTCCTTTCCCCACCTCAGCTGCATTCAGGCGGAAGGCAGGGTACAGCCAGGTAAAAATTCTTTAATTTTTTATTATTGTAGCAACATGGTTGTTAACGTTTTTAAAAAAAGCAAAGGGACCTGTGTGTGTGTGTGCGTGCGTGCGTGCGTGCGTGTGTGTGTGTGTGTGTGTGTGTGTGTGTGTGTGTGTGTGTGTGTGTGTGTGTGTGTGTGTGTGTGTGTGTGTGTGTTGACAGTTAAGCTTACTGTTGTGGTATTTTGGTAATGAATATATTGTTGATCCATTACCCCCTTGTTATGTTTGTTTGTGTGTATATATATATATATATATATATATATATATATATATATATATATATATATATATATATATACACTATCAAACCAACATATGTTTGATAGTATATATCCAACTATCAAACAAATATATGTTTGATAGTATATATATATATAAATATACATATATATGTATATATACATATATATATATATATATATATATACATATATATATATATATATATATGTGTGTGTGTGTGTGTATATATATATATATGTTTGTGTGTGTGTGTATATATATATATATATATATATATATATATATATATATATATATATATATATATATATATATATATATATATATATATGTCTTAATAAGGTTATCCAAAAAATAGTGCTCGATACCGTAGTAGAGCGCAATATATGTATGTGTGGGGAAAAAAATCACAAGACTACTTCATCTCTACAGGCCTGTTTCATGAGGGGTTCCCTCAATCATCAGGAGATTTTAATGGGAGCATTCACATACCATGGTTTATATAGGGCACAGAGTGGGTGGGTACAGGCTGGCGTAGGGGCGTGGTGATTGGCTCATGTGTTACCTAGGAGGTGTTTCCGTCTATGGCGGCATGCTGATACAATTTCGGTTCCTGAAAGAAGCCTTGTGATTGTGATTGTTCCATCTGGTTTTAAACTCTCCCTCGGTTAATCCTACATATGTGTCGGATGTGTTAATGTCCTTGCGTACAGTTGTTTACCAATCTAAGGTAACACGCAAGGACATTAACATTAATATCCGACACATATGTAGGATTAACCGAGGGAGAGTTTAAAACCAGATGGAACAATCACAAGGCTTCTTTCAGGAACCAAAACCTGCGGAATACCACAGAACTCAGCAAACACATTTGGGACCTCAAAGACAATAATGTTGAATATTCAATAACATGGCAAATTCTTGCATCCAGCACACCTTACAATAGTGGTAATAAAAGATGCAACCTATGCTTGAAAGAGAAACTGTTTATTATATACCGTCCAGACCTGTCATCCCTCAACAAGCGCAGCGAAATTGTATCAGCATGCCGCCATAGACGGAAACACCTCCTAGGTAACACATGAGCCAATCACCACGCCCCTACGCCAGCCTGTACCCACCCACTCTGTGCCCTATATAAACCATGGTATGTGAATGCTCCCATTAAAATCTCCTGATGATTGAGGGAACCCCTCATGAAACAGGCCTGTAGAGATGAAGTACCGGTAGTCTTGTTATTTTTTTTTCCACACATACATATATATATATATATATATATATATATATATATATATATATATATATATATATATATATGTGTGTATATATATATATATATATATATATATATATATATATATATATATATATATATATGTATATATATATCTTGGGGTTAACGATTCGATTCAGAATCGATTCTTGATTCCGAATCAATACTTTTGGATGCCAGTTCTATGACTACTACATTCCTCCATAAAATAAATAAACAGCTCTGATCAATTTCTATATAACTTTAAAAAAAACGGGTTTTGTTTAATAGAATGCCAAATACAAGTCAAATACAAATAAGGCAACAAGAGAAGTATCCAACACTTCTCTTTTGTAAAGTAAATATGTCAGATATAGATCATCTACATCAACAATATGATTTGCCTGAGTGGCTAAAAAAAAGGATTTAATTTTTTTGAATGATTAAGATTTGTTACAAATAAGAATCGCGATTAATCTGAAAATCGATTTTTTTTTTCTTGACACCCCTAATACTCATCATGGTGTCTTCAAAGTGTGCATTCCTTTACTAAAATAGGGACTATTGTCCAGGCTAGAAACAATTACTTATGTTTACATTGTTTCTTACTGGGAAATTCACTATACAAACTTTTCGATTCACAAAGCAGGTTCAATATCCAGTTAAGGTGGTAAATCGAGGTTCCACTGTGTGGAGGTTGCCCTCCAGGGGGTTATTTGGACCAACAAACACCGACATGAGAGCCCGGTTCGGGTTCACAATACAGTTTTATTTTTCCACTGAAGTCTCTGTGTTGCTTTTCAGCAATTGTCTTTATGTGGCTGTCCGTCTTGCTCTCGCTCTCCCCCAACTCCAACACCGTCTCTCTTCCCGGTTGCTGCTTATACAGAGCGACAGGTGATTAGATGACAAAGGTCCACCTGGGCCATCTACGCACCGGTCCTGGCACACCCCATTCCGCTGCAGGCCCGCAGGCCACGCCCCCCTCCACACACTGTATTTTTGCATCCAGACTATTTATATTTGGAGTGACTATTGCACCAACGTAAAGATTGAGGTTGATGATTTTTGTAAGAGCCAGAGAATCCACGTTCGGCTGCGTCCTCCCCAGCGTTCTCACGCCCACACCCTGCACCTCGCAGTCGGGCCTGCACCGGGGGGGGGCTTCGGATTAGAGCGCTGACCTGCGCTCTCGCCACTTGACTTGCGACAAAGTGCTAACGCAACATGAGCCCCGGCTGTAATGGCGTCTTATGGGTGACTCAGCAAATGAGCAGCGCCGCGGAACTCTTAAGACTCTTAAGAAAAGCCACTCTGGAGCTCTTGCGACTCCCAGACATCGGCGCCAGCGAGGCGTGCACAGCTGAAACCCTCTCGGAACACACAAATGCACATTTACATAATCCGGGCCATTTCCAGGCGTCGCCACACACCTGTTTTGTAACCACGTATGCACACTCACAGATTGCCTCCATCTCTGACGTGCAACATCAACATTTCCCACGGGAACTTCGAAGTCAGGGAACAACCATAAATTATCAATCCATGCCTAGTTTTCTCCTCGGCGAAATCCTGTTGGAACAACGTCAATTATTTACATCAGCAATACTTTGCATGTGCGTGGGAAAGACTGCAAATATTCCAAAAGTGCTCGGAAGTTTGAAATTTAGGAGTCCAAAACCTTGTACCTTTGGTAGGATAGGTGTGGCAACATGACGATCCCTTTCAAGACCTTAAATTGTGTTTTCTCATTGTGTCTGAATGTCATTCTTATATGGTGTCACCTTCCCGTTCATCAGTCGAAGCACTAGAAGCCCTTTGGTTGCAGGAGAGGGGAACTGACTTCACCATGCTTTTAGAATTCCACACTTCATAGACTGTTTGATTATTTGGTGAAGGCGAGGCTGATAAAACGATATCAATATATAGCACCCTACATCCCAGCAGGCACAAGACAATAAAACAACGTTGAGAACTTGTTGAATTAGGTCCTGGCATTGAGCAACTCAAACCTAACGTTGAAACAACATGCTTTTTGACAACGTTTATTCGATGTTGGGTTCTGACATTGATTTGACCATTGAATTTTGGTCATTTCCCAACCAATATTCTACAACATAAATATAACGTTGAAACAAAATGCTTTTTGACAACGTTTATTAAATGTTGGGTTCTGACGTTGATTTGACCATTGAATTTTGGTCATTTTCCAACCAATATTCTACAACACAAATATAACGTTGAAACAAAATGGTTTTTGATAACATTTAATCAATGTCGGGTTCTGACGTTGATTTGACCATTGAATTTTGGTCATTTTCCAACAAATATTCTACTTCAACAGAAATATAACGTTGAAGCAAAATGCTTTTTGATAACGTTTAATCAATGTCGGGTTCTGACGTTGATTTGACCATTGAATTTTGGTCATTTTCCAACCAATATTTTACAACACAAATATAACGTTGAAACAACATGCTTTTTGACGACGTTTATTCAATGTTGGGTTCTGACATTGATTTGACCATTGAATTTTGGTCATTTTCCAACCAATATTCTACAAGACAAATATAACATTAAAACAACATGCTTTTTGATAACGTTTAATCAATGTCGGGTTCTGACGTTGATTTGACCATTGAATTTTGGTCATTTTCTAACAAATATTCTACTACAACACAAATATAACGTTGAAACAACATGCTTTTTGATAACGTTTAATCAATGTTGGATTCTGACGTTGATTTGACCATTGAATTTTGGTCATTTCCCAACCAATATTCTACTACAACACAAATAGAACGTTGAAACAAAATGCTTTTTGATAACGTTTAATCAATGTTGGGTTCTGACGTTGATTTGACCATTGAATTTTGGTCATTTTCCAACAAATATTCTACTACAACACAAATATAACGTTGAAACAAAATGCTTTTTGATAACGTTTAATCAATGTCGGGTTCTGACTTTGATTTGACCATTGAATTTAGGTCATTTTCCAACCAATATTCTACAACATAAATATAACGTTGAAACAAAATGCTTTTTGACAACGTTTATTAAATGTTGGGTTCTGACGTTGATTTGACCATTGAATTTTGGTCATTTTACAACCAATATTCTACAACACAAATATAACGTTGAAACAAAATGGTTTTTGATAACATTTAATCAATGTCGGGTTCTGACGTTGATTTGACCATTGAATTTTGGTCATTTTCCAACAAATATTCTACTTCAACAGAAATATAACGTTGAAGCAAAATGCTTTTTGATAACGTTTAATCAATGTCGGGTTCTGACGTTGATTTGACCATTGAATTTTGGTCATTTTCCAACCAATATTTTACAACACAAATATAACGTTGAAACAACATGCTTTTTGACGACGTTTATTCAATGTTGGGTTCTGACGTTGATTTGACCATTGAATTTTGGTCATTTTCCAACCAATATTCTACAACACAAATATAACATTAAAACAAAATGCTTTTTGATAACGTTTAATCAATGTCGGGTTCTGACGTTGATTTGACCATTGAATTTTGGTCATTTTCTAACAAATATTCTACTACAACACAAATATAACGTTGAAACAACATGCTTTTTGATAACGTTTAATGAATGTCGGGTTCTGACGTTGATTTGACCATTGAATTTTGGTCATTTCCCAACCAATATTTTACAACACAAATACAACGTTGAAACAAAATGCTTTTTGACAACGTTTATTAAATGTTGGGTTCTGACGTTGATTTGACCATTGAATTTTGGTCATTTTCCAACAAATATTCTACTACAACACAAACATAACGTTGAAACAAAATGCTTTTTGATAATGTTTAATCAATGTCGGGTTCTGACGTTGATTTGACCATTGAATTTTGGTCATTTTCCAACAAATATTCTACAACACAAATATAACGCTGAAACAAAATGCTTTTTGATAACGTTTAATCAATGTCGGGTTCTGACGTTGATTTGACCATTGAATTTTGGTCATTTTCCAACCAATATTTTACAAAACAAATACAACGTTGAAACAACATGCTTTTTGATAACGTTTAATCAATGTCGGGTTCTGACGTTGATTTGACCATTGAATTTTGGTCATTTTCCAACCAATATTTTACAAAACAAATACAACGTTGAAACAACATGCTTTTTGATAACGTTTAATCAATGTCGGGTTCTGACGTTGATTTGACCATTGAATTTTGGTCATTTTACAACCAATATTTTACAAAACAAATACAACGTTGAAACAACATGCTTTTTGATAACGTTTAATCAATGTCGGGTTCTGACGTTGATTTGACCATTGAATTTGGGTAATTTCCCAACCAATATTTTACAACACAAATACAACGTTGAAACAACATGCTTTTTGATGACGTTTATTAAATGTTGGGTTCTGACGTTGATTTGACCATTGAATTTTGGTCATTTTCCAACCAATATTCTACAACACAAATATAACGTTGAAACAAAATGCTTTTTGACAACGTTTAATCAATGTCGGGTTCTGACGTTGATTCGACCATTGAATTTGGGTAACTTTCCAACCGATATTCTACAACACAAATATAACGTTGAAACAAAATGCATTTTGACAACGTTTATTCAATGTTGGGTTCTGACGTTGATTTGACCATTGAATTTTGGTCATTTTCCAACAAATATTCTACAACACAAATATAACGTTGAAACAAAATGCTTTTTGATAACGTTTAATCAATGTCGGGTTCTGACGTTGATTTGACCATTGAATTTTGGTCATTTTCCAACCAATATTCTACAACACAAATATAACGCTGAAATAACATGCTTTTTGATGACATTTAATCAATGTTGGGTTCTGACGTTGATTTGACCATTGAATTTTGGTCATTTTCCAACTAATATTCTACAACACAAATATAACGTTGAAACAACATGCTTTTTGATGACGTTTAATCAATGTCGGGTTTTGTCGTTGATTTGACCATTGAATTTGGGTCATTTTCCTAATATATGGGTATATACGGAAACAACAGGTAGGAACTAAAGTGCAGAACTGTATAAATAAAATATATAAGCTATAACAAATGTGCTACTTTAAAATAATAATAATTTAGTCCATCCATCCATCCATCCATTTTCTACCGCTTATTCCCTTCGGGGTCGCGGGGGGTGCTGGGGCCTATCTCAGCTACAATCGGGCGGAAGGCGGGGTACACCCTGGACAAGTCGCCACCTCATCACAGGGCTAACACAGATAGACAGTCCAATAATATTTAAATAATAAATACTTCATAACATAAATTCCTTTCCATACATAAAAAAGAATAACAAACCAAATGTTAGAAAGCTGTAGCTTCCTGGCACTGAACCTGCAAAAAATAGTTATTCTCAGGTTTCTTTTTAACACTTTTGCACCATTTTCTTACACTTCATTATTTGTTGTTTATTATCATTGTGATTTTATCATTTTTGTTTAAATTGTTTGTGTTTTCTATGCCTATGTTGACATTTTCTTTCCTTTCTGCCTTGATAATAATAATAATTCACCCCTATACAATATCCTACCCTAATATCCTACTGTGCAATATTACCCTTCGAGTGCAATACGTCCGACACTGATTGTTATTTATTACTCCGATACTCTTATCTTGTTCTGCATATTGTACAGTATTTTGTATTTCTATAGTGTTTTGTATATTGTACAGGATTGCTTATTATTTTTATTGGATAGTAGTCTGTTTATTTCATTTGTTAGTTTTTTTCTTTATTGCCTGTTGTGTAATGTTTTTTAAAATTATTATTTATTTATTTTTACCCCATATTTGTTTCCACTACCGCACCTTAAATTGGAGTCCTTAATCTCGTTATATGCAAATATAACGACAATAAAGTCCATTCTATTCTATTCTTCTATTCTATTCTTGATAGCTGAGGGGATTATATAATCATAGGTTACATTTGAAACAAAATTGTTTACATTTAATATATTTTTCAGCTGGTCCTCATATTTGATAGGTCATTCAAAAATACTCAAATGTATCAATATCGACCGATATAAAACACTTATATTATGATATTTTCCATCCATAGCGCCCAGTCCTAATTTTGTGTGTACATAATTATTCAATTGTACCTTTGCCTTGTAGGTAAATCATTATTAATCATTTCACTACATTGAACTTCCTTCTATGATGAGTCATTGAACTATGGATTTACATTCTCAGTCTCAAGAAGAGTTCAGGAGTTTAGTATCGTAAAGTTACAAAAAAAATCTAAAAGTTTACTACTTTAGCATGACTTTGGATTGGGAATGTGCCGGTCGATCGGCCACTGATCCGTATCGACCGATTTCTGTGAAAAAGTATATCAGCCTCCAATGCAGTTAAATGCCTTTCAATGGCGATCACAAAAGCCGATTGTTTCTGGCTGATATTTAATTTTGGTCCCTTGATTGACAGAGGTGGCTAACAGTGTGAAGCCGCTCCCGTAAGTTGATAAACATCACCTCTATTGCAGTAAATAACACCTTAAAAGGATGTGGCGAGCCACAATAAAATTACTTGTCGGACCACATAAAACGATATGGTCGACCACGATAAAATGATGTGACGGTCCACTTCAAAATTATATGGCGAAGCACATTAAAATGACATTGAGGGCCACTTTAAAATGATGTAGTGGACCACAATAAAATGAAAAGGTGGGCCACTTTTAAATAATAAGGGACCCCACATAAAATTATATGGCGGACCACATTGAAATGATGTGGTGTGGTACATTAGAAAGATGTGGCGGGCCACCTTAAAATTATGGAGTAGGCCAATTTAAAATGATGTAGCGGGTCACGATAAAATTAAATGTCGAACCACAATAAAAGTACATGGCAGACCACAATAAAATGATGTGGCAGGCCAAATTAAAATGAGGTGGCGAACCACATTAAAATTAAATTGAGGGCGCCTTTAAAATGATGTAGTGGACCACATTAAATGATGTGGCGTGCCATTTTAAAATTATGAGATGGGACACTTTAAAATTAAGTGGCAAACCACAATAAAATTAAAAAGTGGGACACTATTAAATAATATGGCGCTCCACATACAATTATATTGCGGACCGCATTAAAATTATGTGGTGTGGCACATTAGAAAGATGTGGCTGGCCACATTAAAATTATAGAGTGGGTCAATTTAAAATGATGTAGCGGGTCACGATAAGATTAAATGACAAACCACAATAAAATTAGATGGCAGACCACAATAAAAGGATGTGGCAGGCCAATTTAAAATGAGGTGGCGAACCACAGTAAAATTAAATTGAGCGCACCTTTAAAATTATGTAGTGGACCACATTACAATGATGTGGTGTGCCATTTTAAAATTATGAGATGGGACACTTTAAAATGACGTAGCAGGCCACAATAAAATGTTAAATTATATGGCGCCCCACATAAAATGATATGGCGTACCACGTTAAAATGACGTGGTCTGGCACAATAAAAATGTGGTGAGGCACATTAGAAAGACGTGGCGGCAGGTAGTTCATTGCTTTGTAGAAGTCGGAATGCGTCGAGGATGGTTTGTCGTGATCCCAATATGCAGAGCACAGTGGGAGGTAAGTGCAGGTAAAATGGTATGTATTGATTACATCAAAAATTAACAAAAGGGAAAGGAAAAGGCACTGAAGATTAGGGATGGCTATGCAAAACGAAGGTAATACTGAACTTGCTACAAGGTAAACAAAAACAGAATGCTGGACAACAGCAAAGACTTACTGCGTGTGGAGCAGAGATGGCGTCCACAAAGTACATCCGTACATGACATGACAATCAACAACAGACGACGTGGGCAAATTAAGGCCCGGGGGCCACATGCGGCCCGTTAAGCTTTTCAATCTGGCCCGCCGGACATTCCAAAATATATTTTTTAGATCTTTAAGATGGAAAGTGTAGTTGCCATTATGATGTGCAGTGATGTTTTCAAATTACCATAAGTCTTGAACTATACAACGTATTTCAATGGTTGGAATCTGCGCTACCGCGTGATATTTTAGCGACTTGTCCTGATACCAATATTATTTCGATACTTTTCAGTACTTTTCGATACTTTTCTAAATAAAGGGGACCAGAAAAAATTGCATTATTGGCTTTATTTTAACCAAAAAATCTTAGGGTGTGGCGGACCAGTACTTTTCAAAGGCGATATGGTACCGAATATGATTCATTAGTATCACGGTACTATGCTAATACCCGTATACCGTACAATCCTACTAGTTACTGTGGTAATCTACGTCACAGCAGGTCAGACGAGTCACCAAGCAGTGTGGGTGGGGAGCGTTTCCAGAGTGGCCAGCCTGAAATGTGGGTGTCAGGGACAGACGCGGAAGGAGATTTTTACAAGAAAGTTCGAAAGCTTAGTGATATATCAGATGTATCAGATTGTAGGTGGGGGGTTTTACCCTTTGCGTTCGTATTTCGCCGTGTTTGTTGCATTTGGCTTGATTGTAAATAGGGATGTCCGATAATGGCTTTTTGCCGATATCCGATATTCCGATATTGTCCAACTCTTTAATTACCGATATCAACCGATACCGATATCAACCGATATATACAGTCGTGGAATTAACACATTATTATGCCTAATTTGGTGAAGATAAGGTACTTTAAAAAAATAATAATAATAATAAAATAAGATAAATAAATTAAAAACATTTTCTTGAAAAAAAAAGAAAGTAAAACAATATAAAAACAGTTACATAGAAACTAGTAATTAATGAAAATGAGTCAAATTAATTGTTAAAGGTTAGTACTATTAGTGGACCAGCAGCACGCGCAATCATGTGTGCTTACGGACTGTATCCCTTGCAGACTGTATTGATATATATTGATATATAATGTAGGAACCAGAATATTAATAACAGAAAGAAACAACCCTTTTGTGTGAATGAGTGTGAATGGGGGAGGAAGGTTTTTTGGGTTGGTGCACTAATTGTAAGTGTATCTTGTGTTTTTTATGTTGATTTAATTTTTTTAAAAAACAACAAAAAAATGATACCGATAATAAAACAAACGATACCGATAATTTCCGATATTACATTTTAACGCATTTATCTTTAATTGTAAACTATGTCGATTGAGAGTGGGTGTGACCAGGGGCGCCGCTAGGGATTTTGGGCCCCATGAAAATAATCTTTACAGGGCCCCCAACACAGTGTCATTATTTTTTCTGTATTATAATTTCATCATCATTAGGGGCCTCTCTGGGCCCCCCTCCATCATGGGCCCCTAGAATCCGTCTCCTTTACACCCCCCCCCCCCCTTTTTCGGCGCCCCTGGGTATGACATTCATATGTTGTCAATATTCAGGGTTTTATTCTTCATAGAAACATTTAAAATTCCATGCCGTTTTTAAGGCGGTCTGTCATAACATTTTTACCATTCAATCAGACTTTATTGTGAGGTTTTGTATTAGTGTTCCTAAAATTAGATATACCGGCCCCCAGACACATTTTTTGCTCTAAATTTGGCCCCCGAGTCAAAATAATTGCCCAGGCCTGATCAACAATGTCCTCACAAAGAAGGATAGCGTACCACAACTTAAATAGTCTTGAATGCTAACACAATGCAGGTCAGGCAATAGCACTCAAAGGAAGTCGTGAAGCGACTACAGGAGAACACCAACAAAACAGGAAGAGTCACCAAAATAAGAGCGCAAGACAGGAACTAAAGCACTACACACAGGAAAACAACAACAAACTCAAAATAAGGCACGACAACCTGGTGGCGTTTCATTTTTTAACCTTTCTGCTGGTGGCGTGCCTCCATATTTTCTTTATTCAAAAAATGTGCTTTGGCTCAAAAAAAAGGTTGAAAAACACTGAATTAGAGAACATTTGTCGAGTTTCCTCTAAATTCTCTCCTCCAGCACTTGCCTGCTTCGAGGAGAGAAAGCGCGCCCGAGCGAAGGGGGATGGAGGAGTGGGGATGGAGCGCCAAGGGGGCAGGACTTGTCCTCTCCTGGTCCTATTAAGAGCAAACTTTCTCATTTAGTTCTGCAAGTTCAGCCCGGACTGCGCACTGTTTGCTACTTTTTCTTGCTGCTCTCCGCTGTTTTTTGTTTTGTTTTGAAAGAGGAAAAAGAGCAGGATGCGCTTTTCGAACTTGTCTCCTCGGCTCGCCCAGGCTGGATTGAGTTGATCCGGACGTGTAGATGCTGGACCGCGTGGAATGAACAATGGTGCCGCTCCTTGGTGCTCCGGCCGGGGGCTTCCTGCTCCGGTTGCTGTGCGTGCTGCTGGACTTGGAGCTCGGCGGCGGGGTGTCGCTTTTCCAGGGGTTCTATCTTCCACCTGCGAACGGCTCGCTGCGCACACCTGCCCGGAGGACGGACGGGGTGGTGCGGACTATTGATCGGATCTACAACGGGGGCGGCCGGGCGGGGTACTTGCTCTACCTGGACGGGAGTCGCTTCCAGCTGGACATGGAGCGCGATGAGTCGATGAGCCCCCGGGACGTGCTGGCGGTGACGGGGGGCAGCGCGGAGCCTTTGCAACGGGGGTGCGTGTACCGCGGGACGGTGGACTCTCAAGCCGAGTCCCTGGCCGTCTTCAACCTCTGCGGCGGCGGCCTGGAGGGCTTCTTCGCCGTGCGCAACTTGCGCTACGCGGTCACGCCGATCGTCCGCGCCAGGGGACGCGAGCACGACTCGCGCGCGCTCCAGGACAGGGACGCGGAGCGCGCGCTCCACGCGTTCACGCGCGAGAGCTTCACGTTCGAGGCCGAGCGCGAGGGGCGCGAGAGCTGCGGCACGCGCGACGCGCGCAGGCACGCGGCGCGGAAGCCCCGGGTCAGACTCAGGGGTCACGGCAGGACCAGGCCCGCCCCGACCGGCGCCGACACGCGGCGTAGGAGGTCCGTCTCCCGTGCCAGACAGGTGGAGCTTCTCCTGGTGGCGGACGAGACCATGAGCAAGAAGTACGGGAAGGACCTAAACCACTATCTGCTCACCCTGGCCGCCATCGCGTCCAAGCTGTACGGCCACGCCAGCATCGAGAACCCCATCCGGCTGTCGGTGGTGAAAGTAACCACGGTCGGCGAAAAGGACAAAGGGCTGGACGTGTCCAAGAACGCGGCGGCGACGCTGAAGAGTTTCTGCAAGTGGCAGAACCAGCAAAACCCGCTGGACGACGACCACCTGCACCACCACGACGCCGCCATCCTCTTCACTAGGCAGGTAAACGAGTGACGTCACGCCTTGTTTTGCTTTCTAATGATGGCGGGCAGCTGCTTGGCTGTGTGGTCTCGGCCTAGTGGGTGGCTTATTTAGCATTTCGACGTAAAAGTTGCTGACACTTAAGTTTCCCCCTGACTCATATGGAGATGAAGGTAAGTGGTCATTTTTTTCTAGAAGCTGAACCTGCTCCCCACATGTCTCTCCGCTGTCTTCCTCTGGTTTCTCAATCCTCTTTCAAACAGCCATAAAAACTGTATTTTTGGCAGACTCCTCCCAGCAGGCACAATACATTGATACAACGTTGATTATACATACATGTCCTTTTAAAACTATTAGTTGTATTTAACGTTGCATCCACGTTGTTGGTTGGGAATTGACCAAATTTCAATGGTCAAATCAACGTCAGGACCTGACATTGTATAAACGTTGTCAAAAAGCATGTTGTTTCAACGTTGTATTTGTGTTGTAGAATATTTGCTCGGAAATGACGAACATTCAATGGTCAAATAACATTTATTAAATGTCGTCAAAAAGCATGTTGTTTCAACGGTAGGTTTGAGTTGTAAAATATTGGTTAGGAAATGACCAAAATGTAATGGTCAAATAACATTGATTAAACGTTGTCAAAAAGCGTGTTGTTTCAACGTTGTATTTGAGTTGTAGAATATTGGCTCAAAAATGACCGAAATTCAGTGGTCAAATCAATGTCAGAACCCAACATTGATTAAACGTTGTCAAAAAGCATGTTGTTTCAACATTAGGTTTGAGTTGTAAAATATTGGTTAGGAAATTACCAAAATGTAATGGTCAAATAACATTGATTAAACATTGTCAAATAGTGTGTTGTTTCAACGTTGTATTTGTGTTGTAGAATATTGGCTCGGAAATGACCAAAATTCAATGGTCAAATCAACGTCAGAACCCAACATTGATTAAATGTTATCAAAAAGCATGTTGTTTCAATGTTGTATTTGTGTTGTAGAATATTGGCTAGGGAATGACCAAAATTCAATGGTCAAATAACATTGATTAAACGTCGTCAAAAAGCATGTTGTTTCAACGGTAGGTTTGAGTTGTAAAATATTGGTTAGGAAATGACCAAAATGTAATGGTCAAATAACATTGATTAAACGTCAAAAAGCGCGTTGGTTCAGCGTTGTATTTGTGTTGTAGAATATTGGCTCGGAAATGACCAAAATTCAATGGTCAAATAACATTGATTAAACGTCATCATGAAGCAGGTTATTTCAACGATGTATTTGTGTTGTAGAATATTGGCGAGGAAATTACCTAAATTCAATGGTCAAATCAATGTCAGAACCCGACATTGATTAAACGTTGTCAAAAAGCATGTTGTTTCAATGTTGTATTTGAGTTGTAAAATATTGGTTAGGAAATGACCAAAATTCAGTGGTCAAATAACATTGATTAAACGTCGTCAAAAAGCATGTTGTTTCAACGTTGTATTTGTGTTGTAGAATTTTGGCTAGGAAATCACCAAAAATTCAATGCTCAAAGAACATTGATTAAATGTCGTCAAAAAGCATGTTGTTTCACATTGTATTTGTGTTGTACAATATTGCCTAGGAAATGACCAACATTCAATGGTCAAATAACATTGATCAAACGTCGTCAAAAAGCATGTTTCAACGTTAGGTTTGAGTAGTAAAATATTGGTTAGGAAATGACCAAAATTCAATGGTCAAATAACATTGATTAAACATTGTCAAAAAGCGTGTTGTTTCAACGTTGTATTTGTGTTGTAGAATATTGGCTCGGAAATTACCAAAATTCAATGGTCAAATAACATTGATTAAACGTCATCAAAAAGCAGGTTGTTTCAACGTTAGGTTTGTGTTGTAGAATATTGGCTACGAAATGACCAAAATTCAATGGTCAAATCAACGTCAGAACCCAACATTGATTAAACGTTGTCAAAAAGCATGTTGTTTCAACGTTATATTTGAGTTGCTCAACGTCAGGGCCTAATTCAACAAGTTCCCAACGTTGTTTTGATGTCGTCTTGTGTTGTAGAATATTGGCTAAGACATCACCAAAAATTAAATGCTCAAATAACATTGATTAAATGTCGTCAAAAAGCATGTTGTTTCAACATTGTATTTATGTTGTACAATATTGCCTAGGAAATGACCAACATTCATTCAATGGTCAAATAACATTGATTAAACGTCGTCAAAAAGCATGTTGTTTCAACGTTAGGTTTGATTTGTAAAATATTGGTTAGGAAATGACCAAAATTCAATGGTCAGATAACATTGTTTAAACGTTGTCAAAAAGCACGTTGTTTCAACGTTGTATTTGTGTTGTAGATTATTGGCGAGCAAATGACCAAAAATTCAGTGGTCAAATGACATTGATTAAATGTCGTCAAAAAGCACGTTGTTTCAACGTTGTATTTTAGTTGTAGAATATTGCCTAGGAAATTACCCAAATTCAATGGTCAGATAACATTGATTAAACGTCGCCAAAAAGCATGTTGTTTCAATGTTGTATTTGTGTTGTAGAATATTGGCTAGGAAATGACCAAAATTCAATGGTCAAATTAACGTCAGAACCCAACATTGATTAAACGTCGTCAAAAAGCATGTTGTTTCAACGTTGTATTTGAGTTGCTCAACGTCATGTCTTGTGCCTGCTGAGCTGTGTCTCCAGCCTCGCCCCTCCCAGTCCCACGGCGCCGAATTTGAGCCCGTACGACCTGAGGGCGCATGCTGGCTAGCCTCGCACGCAAATGCTCCCCAGGAATTTCAAAATTAGCAGCATCAAACGCAAACTCCAGGGCGACATAATAGCTTTGTGTTATCCGCTCCCTTTCATCGCTCCACCCCCCCCACCCCCAGTTTCTTTTACAGCATCTGTCAGAAAAACAAACACAGGCCGTATGGAAACCGCACCAATTCCGCCCTTCTCTTACTTTAGCCTGCGTCTGCACCACAGCCGCGCCTCTATGCTCCCGATGCAAGCATCCGGGTTTTTTTTTTTTTTAACTTTGTCTCCGCCCCGCGCACGTGCCAGGTCCGTGCCGTCATTTGTTGGCCCGTGGTGTCAAAAGTAGTTGGCAGAGAGTTCCGGGCGCCGCGTGCCAACCGCCTACGAACCCTGTTGACACTACACCTGCTCGGGCAAGCCCGCAGAGGCGAGCACCGTCCGCAGGTGGCTGGTTTTGGCAGAGTGTCTGTGGAAAAAAGATGCAAAGATACCACTACGGCATCCACTCAGAGTGGATAGAATATGTATGTGCGTTTACATTCGTGCGAAAGGTGTTCTGTTAGCTTGCCTGCTTGCTTAGAACCATTCAACCCTCGTGTGTTCAGTACCTTCCTGGGAACTTTGACATTTGTTCAATTCCGGTTCCCAACGATTCTCTATTCCGATTCTTTTAAGAAGCAAGGTCAACATTTTTCAACCAATGTTTTAGGGTTGTACGGTACACCGCTACCAGGGCTGTCCCCATACCAATATTTAGGTATTTCGATACTTTTCAAAATAAAGGCGACCACAAAAAATGTCATTATTGGCTTTATTTTAACAGACAATCTAATGATACATTACCGGTAAACATAAGTTTCTTATTGCAATCCGTGAACTATATTGGCATTAAATAAAATAACACATCTCTTTAAGTACAGTAGTAAATAAGCAAACAAAGGCTCCTAATTTGTCTGCTGATGTATGCAGTAACATATTGTGTCATTTCTCATTTTATTATTTTGTCAAAATTATGAGGGATAAGTGGTAGAAAATTTATTTTTAATCTACTTGTTCATTTATTGTTAATATCTGGTTGTTTACCGTTCTAAATATGTTCCGTCGACACTTCTGTTAAAATGTAATAATCACTTATTCTTCTGTTGTTTGGATACTTTACATTAGTTTTGGGTGATACTACAAATTAGGGTATGGATCCAATACCAAATAGGTACAGGGTCATACATTGGTCGTACGTAAAGTCCAGGGACTTACTTTCTGAGTGTATAAACAATAAAAAAAAAGAAATATATATTTTGTGGTAATAAATATTGTAGTATCGACTAGATACGACTCTTGTACTTGTTGCCATCGATATTTGTGTGTATCAATTGTTCTGTTTACATTCAGGATAGCTAGCTTCATGTTAGCAGTTAGCTATTGTATCCTCCTACGGTGTGTAGTAAAGCATGTTCAACTATTCCAGGGATGATACTTGTAAAAAACGTACCTTATTTGTCGCCATGGAAGCAGGAATGAGTGATTTAGAAGTAGCTAAAACACTACTGAGTGACGTTAGCCGCTAGTAACTAGTAGCTGATAACTAGCTAGCTACTAGCTACCTAGTGTTTATAGCCCCACATACTGTACTTTATCTTTAGGTTTAAAGCCAAAATACGTTCATTCTCCCTCTCCTGTCTTCACATTGTTTCTGCTTGCAAGTGACTAACATGCGTCGCATCTTGTATGCCAACACAATGTCATAACAGCGCGCCTCACATCGAAAAAAGTAAACTTTTTTTTTCAATGGCAGGATAGTACCTTTTTTTTTATTCATTAGTACCGCGGTACTTTATTTATATTGGTATATCAAACAAAGCACTGTAATACTAATGAATTAAGAAAGGTACTAAACTGCCTTTGAAAAATATTGGTACTTTTGTTTTCAAGGACGTTGCTGGTCAAATATGAGCCGAGGCACATGTAAGTCAACACATGGCGGAAACAGCGTGGAGACAGAGGAGGGGAAAACGGACATATTTTGGCTCAAAAGCTAACATTAAAGGTGAAGCTATAAAACACTGAAGCGGCGCTCTGCAAGCGGTAATTTAAAACATCGCTAGCTAGCGGCTAGCATCCATACACAGTGTTTTCGCTACATCCCTAACTCTCGTCTCCATGGCAACAAATAAACTTTGTTTCTTACAAATCGGCCTTGCAGGAAATAGCTAAACGTGCTTCACTACACACCGTAGGACAGGCCTGGGCAATTATTTTGACTCAGAAGCCAAATTTATAGAAAAAAATGTGTCTGGGGGCCGGTATATCTACAAAACCTCACAATAATGTCTGATTGAATGCTAAAAACATTATGACAGACCACCTTAAAAAACAGAATGGATTTTTTTTTTTTTTTTTTACTGAATAAGACATCCAGAATGTACAAACCCCGTTTCCATATGAGTTGGGAAATTGTGTTAGATGTAAATATAAACGGAATACAAAGATTTGCAAATCCTTTTCAACCCATATTCAATTGAATGCACTACAAAGACAAGATATTTGAAGTTCAAACTCATAAACTTTTTTTTTTTTTTTCAAATAATATTTAACTTAGAAGTTCATGGCTGCAACACGTGCCAAAGTAGTTGGGAAAGGGCATGTTCACCACTGTGTTACATGGCCTTTCCTTTTAACAACACTCAGTAAACGTTTGGGAACTGAGGAGACACATTTTTTAAGCTGCTCAGGTGGAATTCTTTCCCATTCTTGCTTGATGTACAGCTTAAGTTGTTCAACAGTCCGGGGGTCTCCGTTGTGGTATTTTAGGCTTCATAATGCGCCACACATTTTCAATGGGAGACAGTTCTGGACTACAGGCAGGCCAGTCTAGTATCCGCACTCTTTTACTATGAAGCCACGTTGATCTAACATGTGGCTTGGCATTGTCTTGCTGAAATAAGCAGGGGCGTCCATTGTAACGTTGCTTGGATGGCATTCATATGTTGCTCCAAAACCTGTATGTACCTTTCAGCATTAATGGCGCCTTCACAGATGTGTAAGTTACCCATGTCTTGGGCACTAATACACCCCCATACCATCACAGATGCTGGCTTTTCAACTTTGCGCCTATAACAATCCAGATGTTTCTTTTCCTCTTTGGTCCGGAGGACACGACGTCCACAGTTTCCAAAAACTATTTGAAATGTGGACTCGTCAGACCACAGAACACTTTTCCACTTTGTATCAGTCCATCTTAGATGAGCTCAGGCCCAGCGAAGCCGACGGCGTTTCTGGGTGTTGTTGATAAACGGTTTTCGCCTTGCATAGGAGAGTTTTAACTTGCACTTACAGATGTAGCGACCAACTGTAGTTACTGACAGTGAATTTCTGAAGTGTTCCTGAGCCCATGTGGTGATATCCTTTACACACTGATGTCGCTTGTTGATGCAGTACAGCCTGAGGGATCGAAGGTCACGGGCTTAGCTGCTTACGTGCAGTGATTTCTCCAGATTCTCTGAACCCTTTGATGATATTATGGACCGTAGATGGTGAAATCCCTAAATTCCTTGCAATAGCTGGTTGAGAAAGGTTTTTCTTGAACTGTTCAACAATTTGCTCACGCATTTGTTGACAAAGTGGTGACCCTCGCCCCATCCTTGTTTGTGAATGACCGAGCATTTCATGGAATCTACTTTTATACCCATTCATGGCACCCACCTGTTCCCAATTAGCCTGCACACCTGTGGGATGTTCCAAATAAGTGTTTGATGAGCATTCCTCAACTTTATCAGTATTTATTGCCACCTTTCCCAACGTCTTTGTCACGTATTGCTGGCATCAAGTTCTAAAGTTAATGATTATTTGCAAAAAAAAAAAAAAATTATCAGTTTGAACATCAAATATGTTGTCTTCGTAGCATATTCAACTGAATATGGGTTGAAAAGGATTTGCAAATCATTGTTTTCCGTTTATATTTACATCTAAAACAATTTCCCAACTCATATGGAAACGGGGTTTGTACAAGAAAATAGAGAATGTGGGATTTACAATATTAACTATGACCGATAAAACACTGAATATTGACAACATATGAACGTCACACCCCCTCTCCATCGACATATTTTACAACCAAGCAAAACACAACAAAAATGTAACAAACTCAGCAAAACAAACAAAAAAAACCCACTTACAATCTGATATATCTGAGATATCACTAAGCTTTAGAACTTTGTTGTGAAAATCTTCACACTGCTTGGTGCCTCGTCTGAGCTGCTGTGACTTAGATTGCCATAGTAACTAATTAGATTACCATATTAACTAATTAGATGACCATAGTAACTAGTATATAATGCAAAAGCGCAGATTCCAACCATTGAAATACTTTGTATAGTTCAAGACTTACAGTCATTTGAAAACATCACTGCACATCATAATGGCAGCTACAGTTTCCATCTTGAAGATCTAAAAAAAATATTTGGGAATGTCCGGCGGGCCAGATTGAAAAGCTTAACGGGCCGCATGTGGCCCCCGGGCCTTAATTTGCCTAGATCTGCCGTAGGAGTATACAATAGCTAACCGCTACCAGCAACCTAGCGCTCCTCAATGTAAACAAATGGGTGAATCTATACAAACATCCACTGTAACGATACCATGTACAAGAGCCGTATATAGTCAACACTACAATATATTACATCGATATTTTTTATTATTACAAAATCTTTTGTCAGTTTTGTTATTGTTTATAAACTCAAGAAACACATCCCTGGACACACAAGGACTTTAATTATGACCAATGTATGACGCTCTAATCACTTGGTATCGAATTGAAAAATTGTAGTATCACCCAATACTAATGTAAAGTATGCAAACAACAGAATAATAAGTGATTATTACATTTTAACAGAAGTGTAGATAGAACATGTTAAAACAGAAAGTAAGCAGATATTATCAATAAATGAACAAGTAGATTAATAATCCATTTCCTACTGCTTGTCCCTCATAATTTTGACAAAAAATGGGAAATGACACAATATGTTACTGCATACATCAGCAGACAAATTAGGAATCTTTGTAACCCATTTGCTTACTTCTAAAAAAATGTTTCTCTAATATATCTTATTTTATGACAAAACTACTCCTCTCTGAGCTGCCACCTTAACGTGGTAGAGGAGTTTGCGTGTCCCAATGATCCTAGGAGCTATGTTGTCCGGGGGCTTTATGCCCCCTGGTAGGGTCTCCCAAGGCAAACTGGTCCTAGGTGAGGGATCAGACAAAGAGCAGCTCGAAGATCTCTATGAGGAACACTGACAAGGAACCCAGATTTCCCTCGCCCGGACGCGGGTCACCGGGGCCCCCCTCTGGAGCCAGGCCCGGAGGTGGGGCACGATGGCGAGCGCCTGGTGGCCGGGCCTGCCCCCATGGGGCCCGGCCGGGCACAGCCCGAAGAGGCAACGTGGGTCCCCCCTCCAATGGGCTCACCACCCATAGCAGGGGTCATAGAGGTCGGGTGCGATGTGAGCTGGGCGGCAGCCGAAGGCAGGGCACTTGGCGGTCCGATCCTCGGCTACAGAAGCTAGCTCTTGGGACGTGGAACGTCACCTCGCTGGGGGGGAAGGAGCCTGAGCTAGTGCGCGAGGTGGAGAAGTTCCGGCTAGATATAGTCGGACTCACTTCGACGCACAGCAAGGGCTCTGGAACCAGTTCTCTCGAGAGGGGCTGGACTCTCTTCCACTCTGGCGTTGCCGGCAGTGAGAGGCGACGGGCTGGGGTGGCAATTCTTGTTTCCCCCCGGCTCAGAGCCTGCACATTGGAGTTCAACCCGGTGGACGAGAGGGTAGCTTCCCTCCGCCTTCGGGTGGGGGAACGGGTCCTGACTGTGGTTTGCGCTTATGCGCCAAACCGCAGCTCAGAGTACCCACCCTTTTTGGATTCACTCGAGGGAGTACTTGAGAGTGCGCCCCCGGGTGATTCCCTCGTTCTACTGGGAGACTTCAATGCTCATGTTGGCAGCGACAGTGAAACCTGGAGAGGCGTGATTGGGAAGAATGGCCGCCCGGATCTGAATCCGAGTGGTGTTTTGTTATTGGACTTTTGTGCTCGTCACAGATTGTCAATAACAAACACCATGTTCAAACATAAGGGTGTCCATATGTGCACTTGGCACCAGGACACCCTAGGCCGCAGTTCCATGATCGACTTTGTAGTTGTGTCATCGGATTTGCGGCCTCATGTTTTGGACACTCGGGTGAAGAGAGGGGCGGAGCTTTCTATCGATCACCACCTGGTGGTGAGTTGGCTGCGATGGTGGGGGAGGATGCCGGACAGACCTGGCAGGCCCAAACGCATTGTGAGGGTTTGCTGGGAACGTCTGGCAGAGTCTCCTGTCAGAGAGAGTTTCAATTCCCACCTCCGGAAGAACTTTGAACATGTCACGAGGGAGGTGCTGGACATTGAGTCCAAATGGACCATGTTCCGCGCCTCTATTGTCGAGGCGGCTGATTGGAGCTGTGGCCGCAAGGTAGTTGGTGCTTGTCGTGGCGGTTATCCTAGAACCCGTTGGTGGACACCGGCGGTGAGGGATGCCGTCAAGCTGAAGAAGGAGTCCTATCGGGTTCTTTTGGCTCATAGGACTCCTGAGGCAGCGGACAAGTACCGACAGGCCAAGCGGTGTGCGGCTTCAGCGGTCGCAGAGACATGGGAGGAGTTCGGTGAGGCCATGGAAAACGACTTCCGGACGGCTTCGAAGCAATTCTGGTCCACCATCCGCCGCCTCAGGAAGGGGAAGCAGTGCACTATCAGCACCGTGTATGGTGAGGATGGTGTTCTGCTGACCTCGACTGCGGATGTTGTGGATCGGTGGAGGGAATACTTCGAAGACCTCCTCAATCCCACCAACACGTCTTCCTATGAGGAAGCAGTGCCTGGGGAGTCTGTGGTGGGCTCTCCTATTTCTGGGGCTGAGGTTGCTGAGGTAGTTAAAAAGCTCCTCGGTGGCAAGGCCCCGGGGGTAGATGAGATCCGCCCGGAGTTCCTTAAGGCTCTGGATGCTGTGGGGCTGTCTTGGTTGACAAGACTCTGCAGCATCGCGTGGACATCGGGGGCGGTACCTCTGGATTAACAGACCGGGGTGGTGGTTCCTCTCTTTAAGAAGGGGAACCGGAGGGTGTGTTCTAACTATCGTGGGATCACACTCCTCAGCCTTCCCGGTAAGGTCTATTCAGGTGTACTGGAGAGGAGGCTACGCCGGATAGTCGAACCTCGGATTCAGGAGGAACAGTGTGGTTTTCGTCCTGGTCGTGGAACTGTGGACCAGCTCTATACTCTCGGCAGGGTCCTTGAGGGTGCATGGGAGTTTGCCCAACCAGTCTACATGTGTTTTGTGGACTTGGAGAAGGCATTCGACCGTGTCCCTCGGGAAGTCCTGTGGGGAGTGCTCAGAGAGTACGGGGTATCGGACTGTCTGATTGTGGCAGTCCGCTCCCTGTATGATCAGTGCCAGAGCTTGGTCCGCATTGCCGGTAGTAAGTCGGACACGTTTCCAGTGAGGGTTGGACTCCGCCAAGGCTGCCCTTTGTCACCGATTCTGTTCATAACTTTTATGGACAGAATTTCTAGGCGCAGTCAAGGCGTTGAGGGGATCTGGTTTGGTGGCTGCAGGATTAGGTCTCTGCTTTTTGCAGATGATGTGGTCCTGATGGCTTCATCTGGCCAGGATCTTCAGCTCTCACTGGATCGGTTCGCAGCTGAGTGTGAAGCGACTGGGATGAGAATCAGCACCTCCAAGTCCGAGTCCATGGTTCTCGCCCGGAAAAGGGTGGAGTGCCATCTCCGGGTTGGGGAGGAGATCTTGCCCCAAGTGGAGGAGTTCAAGTACCTCGGAGTCTTGTTCACGAGTGGGGGAAGAGTGGATCGTGAGATCGACAGGCGGATCGGTGCGGCGTCTTCAGTAATGCGGACGCTGTATCGATCCGTTGTGGTGAAGAAGGAGCTGAGCCGGAAGGCAAAGCTCTCAATTTACCGGTCGATCTACGTTCCCATCCTCACCTATGGTCATGAGCTTTGGGTTATGACCGAAAGGCCAAGATCACGGGTACAAGCGGCCGAAATGAGTTTCCTCCGCCGAGTGGCGGGGCTCTCCCTTAGAGATAGGGTGAGAAGCTCTGCCATCCGGGAGGAGCTCAAAGTAAAGCCGCTGCTCCTCCACATCGAGAGGAGCCAGATGAGGTGGTTCGGGCATCTGGTCAGGATGCCACCCGAACGCCTCCCTAGGGAGGTGTTTAGGGCACGTCCCACCGGTAGGAGGCCGCGGGGAAGACCCAGGACACGTTGGGAAGACTATGTCTCCCGGCTGGCCTGGGAACGCCTCGGGGTCCCACAGGAAGAGCTGGACGAAGTGGCTGGGGAGAGGGAAGTCTGGGCTTCCCTGCTTAAGCTGCTGCCCCCGCGACCCGACCTCGGATAAGCGGAGGAAGATGGATGGATGGATGACAAAACTATTATTTGTTTGCAATAAGAAACATATGTTTATTATATCATAAGATTTTCTGTTAAAATAAAGCCAATAATGACTTTTTTGCGGTCCCCTTTATTTTGAAAAGTATTGAAATACATTTTGGTACCAGTATCGATACCAAAATATTAGACTTAGACTTAGACTTAGACAAACTTTAATGATCCACAAGGGAAATTGTTCAACATATTACAACATATTGGTATCGGGACAACACTGCAGTGTATAATAATACATCTTTTGAACTTGAATACCAATTTTAAGAAGAATCCTTCCACAGGAGCACACGTTCACAAAAGTTTCACATTATTTTTGACAACCTCCTAAAAGAAATCCACTTACATATTGCCTGTTGTTTATGTGTTGGACATGCTGCCGATTCCGACAACTATAACTGAAATCGACCGATACCAATCACGCGTATAGCTGAATTGTTTTATTTATTTACAGTAAGTGCCATTAACAGTGTAACAATATCAGCACTGTATTTAAACCAGTTCCTTATTTTCATCTGTTGCATACAATTGTTTGAGCAACACAAAGTCAATGGTACTCATTAACTAAACAAAAGCAAAAACTACTATCTACTTCTCATTGAAATCCTTTGGTTTTTACGCTCAAAGTCCTCCTGTGCGCATGGAATCGAGCCCTGAGTTTGTAAACATTAACAAGAACGACAGCAAAAAATATTGACAAAAGTAAAAATATCTATTTAATCACTCGAGGCCTCCGTATGACTGGCAGTCGCCTCCAAACAGCAACAGAGGAGACCAACAGTTTTTACATACCTTCTCTCTGGACTCTTACTAATACTTGGTCATTTCCTGTTAATTACTTCCTACTGTGTGTTTACTAAGCACTTATTTCTTTGTTTTTATGTCTGTTTTTGCGCTAGTTTAGCAGTTAGCTCGCCTCAGTGTGTAACATGTTTAGCCTCGTCCTTCAGTCCTCCATTTATTATAATACTTGTAAATGGGAAAACTGATTATACTTACTCTACTATACTATGTAAGAAATGAACAAAATCCAAAACCAGTGAAGTTGGCACGTTGTGTAAATCGTAAATAACAACTAAGTTCAATGATTTGCAAATCCTTTTCAACCTATATTCAATTGAATAGACTGCAGAGACAAGATACTTAACGTTTGAACTGGAAAACTTTGTTATTTTTTGCAAATATTAGCTCATTTGGATCTTGATGCCTGCAACATGTTTCAAAAAAGCTGGCACAAGTTAGAAAAAGACTGAGAAAGTTGAGGAATGCTCATCAAACACTTATGTATTTGGAACATCCCACAGGTGAATAGGCTAATTGGGAACAGGTGGGTGCCATGATTGGGTATAAAAGCAGCTTCCATGAAATGCTCAGTCATTCACAAACAAGGATGGGGCGAGGGTCACCACTTTGTGAACAAATGCGTGAGCAAATTGTCTAACAGTTTAAGAACAACATTTCTCAATGAGCTATTGCAAGGAATTTAGGGATTTCACCATCTACAGTCCGTAATATCATCAAAAGGTTCAGAGAATTTGGAGAAATCACTGCACGTAAGCGATGATATTACGGACCTTCGATCCCTCAGGCGGTACTGCATCAAAAATCGACATCAGTGTGGAAAAGGATATCGCCACATGGGCTCAGGAACACTTCAGAAAACCACTGTCAGTAACTACATTTGGTCGCTACATCTGTAAGTGAAAGTTAAAACTCCACTATGCAAAGCGAAAGCCATTTATCAACAACACCCAGAAACGCCGCCGGCTTCGCTGGGCCCGAGCTCATCTAAGATGGACTGATGCAAAGTGGAAAAGTGTTCGGTGGTCTGACGAGTCCACGTTTCAAATTGTTTTTGGAAACTGTGGACGTCGTGTCCACCGGACCAAAGAGGAAAAGAACCATCCGGACTGTTATAGGTGCAAAGTTCAAAAGCCAGCATCTGTGATGGTATGGTATTAGTGCCCAAGGCATGGCTAACTTACACATCTGTGAAGGCACCATTAATGCTGAAAGGTACATACCGGTTTTTGTAGCGACATGTTGCCATCCAAGCAACGTTATCATGGACGCCCCTGCTTATTTCAGCAGGACAATGCCAAGCCACGTGTTACAACAGCGTGGCTTCATAGTAAAAGAGTGCGGGTACTAGACTGGTCTACCTGTAGTCCAGACCTGTCTTCCATTGAAAATGTGTGGGGCATTATGAAGCGTAAAATACCACAACAGAGACCCCGCACTGCAAAAAGTCAGTGTTCAAAAACAAGAAAAAAAAATACAAAAATTAGGGGTATTTTATTTGAACTGAGCAAAATTATCTGCCAATAGAACAAGAAAATTCGGCTTGTCAAGACTTTCCAAAACAAGTAAAATTAGCTAACCTCAATGAACCCAAAAATACCTTAAAATAAGTATATTCTCACTAATAACAAGTGCACTTTTCTTGGTAGAAAAAAAATTAGAACTTTTTGCTCAATATGTTGAAAAATATTCTTAAATTAAGTAAATGCTAGTGCCATTATCTTGACATAATGATATGCGCTCGGCATCATGATTTTTTTTTCATGCTTGAAGTAAGAAATTATTACTTTAAAAAAGTAGTTTTATACTTGTGAGTGTTGATGACACAGCTTTGCATCAGTTGATATTCTAGTTTCCAGCATGTTTTACTCAATATAGGTCATCAAATCTCAGCAACAAGCTGTAATATCTCACTGAGATAATTTAGGACCAAAAACCCTTAAAACAAGTAAAACACTAACATAAAATCTGCTTAGTGAGAAGAATTATCTTATCAGACAGAAAATAAGCAAATATCACCCTTATTTGAGATATTTAATCTTACTTAGATTTCAGTTTTTGCAGTGCGGACTGTTGAACAACTTAAGCTGTACATCAAGCAAGAATGGGAAATAATTCCACCTGAAAAGCTTAAAAAATTGGTCTCGTCAGTTCCCAAACGTTTACTGAGTGTTGTTAAAAGGAAAGGCCATGTAACACAGTGGTAAAAATGCCCGTATGCCAACTTTTTTGCAATGGGTTGCTGCCATTAAATTCTAAGTTAAAGATTAAGTTTCTCAGTTTGAACATTAAATATCTTGTCTTTGCAGTCTATTCAATTGCATATAAGTTGAAAAATGTATTTGCAAATCATTGTATTCTGTTTTTATTTCCGAATTACACAACGTGCCAACTTAAGAGCTGGTTCTCATTGATACCTGGTACCTAACACTATACCTGAATCTGAGGAAGCAGTTCAACTAGTAACACAGAAAACTAAGCTATAAAGTCATCTGCTGCATGTCTTTCAGACAAATTAGTCTAATTGCTGCTCCTCCATGACCCCACTTTTGGGTCTTGACCTTAAAAAGTTCACAAAATGGTCTTTATTTTTGACCCTCTGACTTATGTGTCTCTGAGCCCCATCATCTGGGCCACGCAAATAGCCGTCACTTTGACCTGTCAGTCAATATGATGGGCAGACGTGCTCAACCAAACACTGCAGGGAAACTTTCAGGGAAACAGGAATGCACAAGCCACATATTTGTGCGGAATCCAGTCACGTGACGGCTAAGGTTACGGTTTCCCTTGAAATAACGCTGCCTGGAAATAACTGCATTTGGCTCAGGTGTCTGTTATCCAGCTGCATTGTGGGTGAAAAACAAAAGACAACATGAGCTATTTCTCATTGAACTCCCTCTTGGCATTTTGAGCTGGTATTAGGTTGATATGCAAGGACTGTCATACATTTTCAACCAAGGGATTTACCTATATACTCTATTTTCCGAACTATAAATAAAGTTGATTTGATTTGATTTGATATAGAGCGTATGTAAGCCCCACCCACAAAGTCTTAGAAGAAAAAAATGTGTTTCCATATATTAGCCGCACTGGACTACAAGCCGCAGATATACTTTATATGTTGTGAAATTAGTTATGTATTTATTTTCATACCTTAATAGTTTCCAAACAATCAATGATCAAACCAAACAGAAGTCATCATCATGGACCCACTCGCCGCGCAAGCTCCCTCTCCAATCAGCTAAACAGACTCAATAACTCCACCGTGACGTATTGGTGAATTTACGAAACTGAAACAATACAAAAAGAATGCCATTTGTAGGTTGATAATACTAACACAGACACTCGTAAACGTGTTAGCATATTCGCTCATGCTGATGACGCTAGCTTGATTACATTGCGATACCACGTGCAAATATGCGTGAAAACACTCGTGCAGGCATCAAACATGGGATGGTTTAGTAAGTGTGAGTAGTTTTGGTTATATTGTAAAAGTTATAAATGTTGCGAGTGATGAATGAAGAAGCCATATGAGTAGGAACGCTATGGACAGCTAGAAGACGGAACAGCATTTGTGCTTCCGGTTGAAAGCTCTAAACAGAAGGGTACTGCAGCACCTGCAGTGAGCGACCTCGTCCAAAGGATGGCGCCATAGCATAAACTATAACCCACCTTTTCAGTGTCTTTGATTGTTAGTATTTTTTTAAAACTATTTGCATTATTAGCTGCGATGAGGTGGCGACTTGTCCAGGGTATGTACCCCGCCTTCCGCCCGATTGTAGCTGAGATAGGCTCCAGCGCCCCCCGCGACCCCAAAGGGAATAAGCGGTAGAAAATGGATGGATGGATGGATGGATGGATATTTGCATTATGGCTGTCAGCAAAGAAAAATCCATAAATTAGCCGCACCGTTTTATAAGATGCAGGGTTTAAAGCATAGGAAAAAAGTAATTTACGGTACACACACATTTGAAACACAACCTTATTGAATATGTGACTGGGAAGTCCATTCAGTCCACAGTTGCGTGGTAGGATGCAGTGTTTCCCACACGTTGCTTTATTTTTGGCGCTTCCTGTTAAGCCCTCGCTCATAAACACATTATAATAGGACCGCGTGGGGAAGTAGCTTGTCATTCCAACTCCGTATAGGAGAAGATGTCCTAACGTTGCGTCCTAACTAACCTCATACGCACCTAGGGCCTCAGGTATTAAGTTAATGATTAGGGCGCTAGTGGCCAGCCAGCCATTAACTCGCCAGTTGCTTACTAGCGTTTAGCGTGCTAGTTGTCAGCTAGCAATTAGCGTAGCAGTTGCCAGCTAATGATCAAGGCGCTATTTGCCAGCCGGCCATTAACTCACCAGTTGCTTGCCAGCGATTATTGTGCTATTTGTCAGCTAGCGATTAGCGTGCCAGTTGCCAGCTGGCAATTAGTGGGCTAGTTTTCAACTAGCAATTAGCGTGGCAGTTGCCAGCTGATGATTAGGGCGCTAGTTGTCAGCCATCTATTAACTCTCCAGCTGCTTGCTAGTGTTTAGCATTGTAGTTGTCAGCTAGTGGTTAGCATGCCAGTTGCCAGCTAGCAATTAGTGGGCTAGTTTTCAGCTAGCAATTAGGGTGCCAGTTTCCAGCGAATGATTAGGGCACTAGTTGCCAGCCATCCATTAACTCACCAGTTACTTGCTAGTGTTTAGCATGCTAGTTGTCAGCTAGCAATTAGCGTGCCAGTTGCTAGCTAGCGGTTAGTAGGCCAGTTGTCAACTAGCGATTAGCGGGCCAGTTGCTAGCTAACGATTAGGGTGCTAGTTGCCAGCCTTCCATTAACTCACCAGTTGCTTGCTAGCGTTTAGTGTGCTAGTTGTCGGCTAGCGATTAGCGTGCCAGTTGGCGATTAGTGGGCTAGTTTTCAACTCGCGATTAGCTTGCTAGTTGCCAGCTAATGATTAGGGCACTAGTGGCAAGGCAGCCATTAACTCAGCAGTTGCTTGCTTGCGTTTAGCGTGCTAGTTATCAGCTAGCGATTAGCTACTACTACTAGCTACTGTGTCATTTGAATATGTTAGTACATAATTGCACATTAACAAGTTATATTCAGGACAGTTTCAGTGGGCGGTTCCTGCTCCTTCTCTGGATCATTTTGGTGGTCCCTGGCCTGGAAAACGTGGATATATGCACAATATACAGAATGTGTTGCGATAACAAAGGAAAAAGACCAAAAACAAATGTTCATTGCAAAGGATGCAGGTTCTGAAAATAAGAAAATGGTGAATAGAGAAGACCTTAGGTCCCTGGAAATATAGCGCCTAGAAAAATGTAGTTGTATAGCCCCGATCTAAACACAGAGTCCTTAGCAATTATGCAAATGAGCAGATGATGTAATCTCGCCCCCTTCCTTGACCTGTAACCCACTGCCACAGTTAGATTGATGGATGCAGTAAGGGGAACCGGTAGACGTCTTTGGGAGTCACAGAAAACAGTTTCACTGTAAAGCCACCCGTACAAACGTGTGAGTGCGTGTGTGCGTGTGTGTGTGTGTGTGTGTGTGTGTGTGTGTGTGTGTGTGTGTGTGTGTGTGTGTGTGTGTGTGTGTGTGTGTGTGTGTGTGTGTGTCAGACTGTTGACAGACATATATATTGTGTGCGCTCCTGTTTTCCTTCACATCTCACTCAAATATTTGCATGGACATTCCCAGCAGGGGTCTGCAGCGCTGCTGATGCAGAGGCGGGTCGACGTCTGGGATGCTCAACGTCGAGCTCCTTGAACGCTAACCGATGGGATGTCGAAGTCCACACAGTTATGTCACCTAACCCCTGACATGGAATTTGCACGTGTGTGGCGCCGACTCCTCCCTTTCCTGTGCACTCGACAAACCACCGCCACCTCCGCGGGCATTCTGTGTGCATCGCAGTGTACATTTCCCAGCGCTCGCCGCCACCGCGGTCGGCCCCTCTGTTTGTTTTAGCTGTTCCTGATATTTCACACATGTTCTACCCTGTCTGGCATCTGGGGATGACCTGCAGACGCCCCCCCCGGAGCCCCGAAGCCTGGATGGTGGCTATAGAGGCCATGGGGGCCTCGGCTTACAGTGACTCCGGTGAATTTGAACCGCTTCTTCTTCGCGTTTGTTGACGCAACACTTTCAAAGTTCGATTCCCGGCGAAATCCATCAGATGTGCGTATTTTGTGGCGACGTCAGGTGTGTGGAGGGTTTTCAGTGCGAGCCCAATCAGCTTAGTCAGACATTTAACATGTGTGTTTGTTTTACTCAAACCTTGGCTCAGACACAACCCTCCCCCGATCGTCACCTGGCCTTCGCACCTGTTCCCGTGTTGTTTCTGCCAATACCCCTGTAACTCCACCCCATCCCTTTAATATCCGGCATCTCTCCGTCCCCCAACCATATCCCTGGATTTGTTTTCTTTCTCCCCCCATAGTTGTCTATGAGAGGCATAACAATGTTGGGAGTAAAAACATTAGCTTTCACCTTGAATGGGTCTGGTAAAGAAATAAATAGTTTTGGGGCGAAAGACTGTGGGAAACTTTCTATAGACTGGATGGAAGACAAACGTTGTGCTTGTGGAGAGGGCACTCAGCGGGTCTGAGAGTATTCATCGGTTAATTGGCACTTTTGTTGTATTGTGCATGTGCATCCTGTATATTTTCTGTAAGTGCATGTATTTATTTGCAAGTTTAGTACGTATATGTGTGTGTGTGTGTGGGCACTCTTTCCACCCAGTTAGTCAAGTGTGAGTCCAGAACACAAGGCGGTTTGTTCCTAACTGGTCCGCCCGGGACGGGTAAACACCCTGCCCCGCCACCCAGCAGGCCTGTCAGCACCACTTACCGTGACGATTCATCGTCACTGTTGAGTATTAAACTCTGAGACCGGTTCATTAGGATATTGACCATGTTGGGTTCCGCTCAGAGAACACACGGTCATCATTTGGACTCGTCAACTTTAAAGGGGAACATTATCACAATTTCAGAAGGGTTAAAACCATTAAAAATCAGTTTCCAGTGGCTTATTTAATTTTTCAAAGTTTTTTTCAAAATTTTACCCATCACGCAATATCCCTAAAAAAAGCTTCAAAGTGCCTGATTTTAACCATCGTTATATACACCCGTCCATTTTCCTGTGACATCACACAGTGATGCCAACACAAACAAACATGGCGCATAGAACAGCAAGCTATAGCGACATTAGCTCGGATTCAGACTCGGATTTCAGCGGTTTAAGCGATTCAACAGATTACGCATGTATTGAAACGGATGGTTGTAGTTTGGAGGCAGGTAGCGAAAACGAAATTGAAGAAGAAACTGAAGTGATCGGTTTGAACCGTATGCAAGCGAAACCGACGGACACGACAGCCAGCGACACGGGAGAAAGCGAGGACGAATTCGGCGATCGCCTTCTAACCAACGATTGGTATGTGTTTGTTTGGCATTAAAGGAAACTAACAACTATGAACTAGGTTTACAGCATATGAAATACATTTGGCAACAACATGCACTTTGAGAGTGCAGACAGCCCAATTTTCATCAATTAATATATTCTTTAGACATACCCTCATCCGCTCTCTTTTCCTGAAAGCTGATCTGTCCAGTTTTGGAGTTGATGTCAGCAGGCCAGGGAAGCTAGGGTTGATATTCTTCTCTTGATCATCTTCGGTGGCATAAGGGACGGTGTGAGCCAAGACATCCAGGGGGTTTAGCTCGCTCGTCTGCAGGAACAAACTGCCGCCATTTCTTGCCGTGCTACCGAGGCCCTTTGTCCCTGAATTGCTCACACACTCCGGCAGATTCAATGGGGGTCTGGCGGCAGATTTCTTTGACTTTATCGTTGGAAATGCATCTGCTTTGAGTGTCGCAGGATATCCACACATTCTTGCCATCTCTGTCGTAGCATAGCTTTCGTCAGTAAAGTGTGCGGAACAAACATCCAATTTCTTGCTACTTTCGCATCTTTGGGCCACTGGTGCAACTTGAATCCGTCCCTGTTCGTGTTGTTACACCCTCCGACAACATACCGACGAGGCATGATGTCTCCAAGGTACGGAAAATCGTCGAAAAAACGGAAAATAACAGAGCTGATTCGACTCGGTGTTTGAGAAAATGGCGGATTGCTTCCCGATGTGACGTCACAACGTGACGTCACATCGCCACAAACGCCTTTCTATTATTCGCTCCGAGAGCGAATAATAGAAAGGCGTTTAATTCGCCAAAATTCACCCATTTGAGTTCGGAAATCGGTTAAAAAAATATATGCTCTTTTTTTCTGCAACATCAAGGTATATATTGACGCTTACATAGGTCTGGTGATAATGTTCCCCTTTAATGGTGCATATTGGAGTATACACAGCGGTACCGTAATTTTCTGGACCATAGGGTGCACCGGATTATAAGGCGCACTGCCAATGAGCGGGTCTATTCAGGTCTTTTTTTCATACAAAAGGCGAATTAAAGGTGTCATATTATGATTTTTTTCACAATTTAAAACACTTCCTTGTGGTCTACATAACTTGAAATGGTGGTTCCTTGGTCAAAATGTTGCGTAGATGACCATCTTCAATTCGCTTTCTGACAGTCGCTTCCGGATGCGCCTTTTTGTGGGCGGTCTTATTTACGTGGCTCACCTTCGACCGCGTCTTCTCCCCGTCTTCTTTGTTGTAGTGGTGTAGCATGCAAGGATGGGTGTGGAAGAAGTGTCAAAAGATGGAGCTAACTGTTTTAATGACATTCAGATTTTTACTTAACCTCTAAAGGTCTTAGTGGCCACATGCGTGAACAGCACCTTTTAGCTCTTATTTCCAAAATTGTGTACACCAGTGTTTTTCAACCACTGTGCCGCGGCACATTAGTGTGCCGTGAGATAAAGTCTGGTGTGCCGTGGGAGATGATCTAATTTCACCTATTTGGGTTAAAAATATTTTTTGCAAACCAGTAATTATAGTCTGCAAATTATGTGTTGTTGTTGAGTGTCGGTGCTGTCTAGAGCTCGGTAGTGTAATACTCTTCCATATCAGTAGGTGGCAGCAGGTAGCTAATTGCTTCATAGATGTTGGAAACAGTGGGAGGCAGGGTGCAGGTAAAAAGGTATCTAATGCTTAAACCAAAAATAAACAAAAGGCGAGTGTCCCTAAGAAAAGGCATTGAAGCTTAGGGAAGGCTATGCAGAACAAAACTAAAACTGAACTGGCTACAAAGTAAACAAAAACAGAATGCTGGACGACAGCAAAGACTTACTGTGGAGCAAAGACGGCGTCCACAAAGTACATCCGAACATGACAATCAACAATGTCCCCAAAAAGAAGGATAAAAACAACTGAAATATTCTTGATTGCTAAAACAAAGAAGAACCGGGACATATCGCTCAGAGGAAGACATGAAACTGCTACAGGAAAATACCAAAAAAAGAGAAAAAGCCACCAAAATAGGAGCGCAAGACAAGAACTAAAACACTAGAAAACACAAAATAAGTCAGGGTGTGATGTGACAGGTGGTGACAGTACACCTACTTTGAGACAAGAGCTATATTGATGCATGCTTGGTTATGCTTTAATGTCATATCCAACAATTGCGACGACGACTTTTTATCGTCAATATCTGCTGCTGAGTTTCAGTTATTAATGATTTCTGCTGGTGGTGTGCGTCCGCATTTTTTCTATGAAAAAAATGTGCCTTGGCTCAAAAAAGGTTGAAAAACACTGGTGAACTCTACTGAATTGGGGTCTTATGCCGACATATGGACACTTATACTGCTATCTGGTGGTGTCAGAAGAGTATAACATATATATACCAACAGAGCTGTACCTATGAGGGGCCGTTAGGGACATTATTCAGAATTACCTCTTACATACACTACTGAAATGCTCTCACACAAACAACTGAAATCTTTTTCTTTTATACACACTACTGAAACACTCTTATAAACACTACTGAAATGCTCTTACATACACTACTGAAATGCTCTCACATAAACAACTGAAATGTTTTTCTTTTATACACACTATTGAAACACTCTTACAAACACTACTGACATGCTCTTACATACACTACTGAAATGCTCTTATAAATACTACTGAAACACTTATAAACACTACTGAAACACTCTTACATACACTACTGAAACACTCTTATAAACACTACTGAAACATTCTTACATACACTACTGAAACACTCTTATAAACACTACTGAAACATTCTTACATACACTACTGAAACACTTATAAACACTACTGAAACATTCTTACATACACTACTGAAACACTCTTATAAACACTACTGAAATGCTCTTACATACACTACTGAAACACTCTTATAAACACTACTGAAATGCTCTTACATACACTACTGAAACACTCTTATAAACACTACTGAAACACTCTTATAAACACTACTGAAACATTCTTACATACACTACTGAAACACTCTTATAAACACTACTGAAACATTCTTACATACACTACTGAAACACTCTTATAAACACTACTGAAATGTTTTTGTCTCACGCACACACACACACGCACACACACCTGGAATTATTTTTCACTAGTATGTATAAACGGATTTCACCTGTGTGTGTGTGTGTGCTTTTTACACGTCCGTGTGAGAGACAACAATTTCAGTAATATGTGTGCAAAATTTCAGTTATGTGTATGAGCGCATCTTACCAGTGTGTATACAAGCATTTTACCAGTGTGTGTAAGAGCATCTTACTAGTGTGTGTGAGCGATGTTGCATTCCGGTTCCGGTCACCAACAAGTTTCTTTTTTTTTTTCTTTTTTTTTTTTTTTTTAAAGCCAAGTTGTTGACAAAATGTCTGCCGACAAGTAGCTCAACCGAGGCGGGAGCTCCACTTCATAATTCGAGGGCTTCAGCGGAGAATATAAGAACACTTTCAATGCAACAAGGGTCGGGCTGCCGCCATTTGTCGCCCCTGCAGGACGCGTCACCTGAGCGGCCACACAGGTGCAGCCTTTCTCCTCCCGACAGCCAAGCAGCCTGGAGCAAATGTTACCTTGCGAGTTTACACTGCAGCATCATCAAGTGCAACGTTTCAGTTCATGGACATCGAAGCAAGAGGAGGAAAAGGTAATTAGACATTATTTATTTCTAAATGATTGTTGAATCCCTCGAAATGTAAGGCGACATGGCATTGTAGTGCGCTACAATGGTAACATGTCGAAATGTGAGTCACGTCGTGGTACGTCAGTAGCTGATCAAATACTAATGATAATGGATTACAATTATTTAGCGTTTTTCTATCGACTTGTTAAGGGGTCCCCAAACTACGGCCCGCGGGCCGGTTACGGTCCACCAAAGTCCACATCTGGTCCGCTGGGGGGGGAAAAGTTGTATTATTATTTTCAATCTGTCTTTTCTAATCCATTTTTTGGTGTCCCCTAGCCGCTCAGGCAAATCATATTGTCTAAAAATGCATTTCCCTGTATGACTTATATTGTCTTGGCTGTTTTCATGTGATCTGATTGTTACATTCTTATTCCAGAGTCACCACACAGCTGCGTGACCATTTCAACAAGGACAGAATAAACAACCTCTGGATTCATGGAACTTCTCTGCACACAAATATATTAATTGGAATATTCAATCAATTTCACATAGAAATATTGTGATTATTATTTTCAACAGTGTGTTGAAAACAACCTTTTTTGGCTCAGAAAGGTTCCTTATGTCTTATTATTCATATGCTTTCAATACTTGTCGGTGTGTAATTCCAGACATAGATGTAAACATTAATGAGACAACAATGAAAATTTTTCAACAAGTGAACCCACTTAAAAATGATGGCAACTATGGAATAGACATTTTCACTTCAATTCTGCACTTTATTCAGTGAACAATATGTGATATATAAGGTTTGTTAAAATGTTTTCTTCTCTTGTGCAGTGTATTCTGCAAATTAACATTTTGTAAAAAATAAATAAAGGAACCTGTTATACAGACATATATGAAGTTGCCCACTTTATTATTGCAAATATCAAAATAACACTGCAATATGTTTGTGCTGTAAACATTTATGTTTCTACCATTGAGGTTTTTAAGTTATTTTATGTTCTGACGAGTAATGTCATCCAGCCCCCACCATCACACACACTTTGTCAAAATCTCCCCAAACTTGTCCCAAATGTTTGTGCTACACAATTTTTTTGTCTTATGATTATTGTATTTAGGCTAGGTGTAAATATTAACACATTAACTTAAACTATAATTTTAGACAAACAATATATATTGTCTGACTACAAGAAGCATTGAAAAGTATATAAATAATAAGGCATAACAGGGGCGTCACTAGCTTTTAAGGACAGGGGGGGCTTAGCCCCCAGGAGATGCACAGGATGCGAGCGAACGTAGCGCACGAGCACAACACTTCACAAACGGCTAACAAAGACTTATAAATAATTCATTGTTATTATTATTATTTCAGTCGGTTTATTTTCAATCTGTGTTCAGTACAACAACAAACATGGCTTTGCACAGTGATATTTTGTTTACAGCATCAACAAGAAACAATTACTTGTATGATCCTTCAAGATACACTGAAACACAATGAAAGTGGTGGCATTAGCCTTTATGTTATTAATTCACAACATAGAGGCTAATGCCACCACTTTAGCTCACAATACAATAATTGTTTGTTCCCAAATATTTTGAAGTTGCACAGATTACATTTTGGGCACATATGTGACTAAAATGGTTGTAAATTAAAGCCCTGGAAATATTACTTAGTAACTTGAATTAAAATAATATCTGGATCGGGATAATTTGGCTTATATATAATATATATATATATATATGTATATATATATATATTATGGCAAACCGATAAGGAAATTAAATATATATGGAAGTCTGAATAGAAATGAGAAAGGTTTATATATACTGTAAATAAGAAAGACTTAGAGTCCGTCTGCTGATCTGAAAAAGAGCCAAAGCTGTCAAAGAGTTGAGGGATCATCTTCAAAGTGCAATGCTGAAACAAATAATGCAAACAATAAAATGTAACTTCCAGGGTTTGAGATTAACGTAGTCCCGGGGACGGTAAAAAAAATGCATGTGACGAAATGAAATGCTCCCCGGGACAATGGCTTTTAACCATTGTTTTTCTTTTTCTTTTTATGTATTTATTAATTTTACATTTGATATTAAATGTCTTTGGTTTTTCCTCCCTCTGAAAATACAGTACAATAAAACAAATATATTTAATGATGTTTTTTTCATTATTTTAACAATAGGATAATGTATATTACTTTATATAGACTCTACCAGAAACACAAAACTTAAAAACTAAATTATTTACAATTGCAGACACAAGGTTTCGTGCAGCTTCACTCATTGTAAAGGAAGACGGAAGTCCACGCAGGAGAAAAAGGACTACAAAGATGGTGTCTGGGTTTTTCTTATATATATATATATATATATATATATATATATATATATATATATATATATATATATATATATATATATATATATATATATATATATATATATATATATGCAAGGTCGCAAAGAAAATGCGGACTGGATTTTGAGTGATGTGGGCATTTTCTATATGCACAAGTGGAATGGATTGGATACCGACGCACTAAAGGGGCTCTCTACCTTACGCTATGAAGTGAGGGGAAACTGAGTGAATAATGACAGGTTATATAATTATTTATTTAAACTCATATTCGGGCCACTTTATAATGAATATGTCGGCATGTATTTGTAAAAAAAAAAAAAAAATTGTCCCCAAATTATTTAGGGGGGCTTAAGAATATTTTAGGGGGGCTTTAGCCCCCCTAAAACAGGCCTAACAACGCCAATGAGGCATAAGGAACCTTTTTTGAGCAAAAAAAAAGGATATATAATATGTTTATGTGAAATTGATTGAATATTCCAATTAATATATTTGTGTGCAGAGAAGTTCCATGAATCCAGAGGTTGTTTATTCTGTCCTTGTTGAAATGGTCATGCAGCTGTGTGGTGACTCTGGAATAAGAATGTAACAATCAGATCACATGAAAACAGCCAAGACAATATAAGTCATACAGGGAAATGCATTTTTAGACAATATGATTTGTCTGAGCGGCTAGGGGACACCAAAAAATGGATTAGAAAAGACAGATTGAAAATAATAATACAACTTTTTTTTTCTTCAGCGGACCAGATGTTGGACTTTGGTGGACCGTAACCGGCCCGCGGGCCGTAGTTTGGGGACCCCTTATCAAGTCGATAGAAAAACGCTAAATAATTGTAATCCATTATCATTAGTATTTGATTAGCTACTGACTTACCACGACGTGACTCACATTTCGACATGTTACCATTGTAGCGCACTACAATGCCATGTCGCCTTACATTTCGAGGGATTCAACAATCATTTAGAAATAAATAATGTCTAATTACCTTTTCCTCCTCTTGCTTCGATGTCCATGAACTGAAACGTTGCACTTGATGATGCTGCAGTGTAAACTCGCAAGGTAACATTTGCTCCAGGCTGCTTGGCTGTCGGGAGGAGAAAGGCTGCACCTGTGTGGCCGCTCAGGTGCCGCGTCCTGCAGGGGCGACAAACGGCGGCAGCCCGACCCTTGTTGCATTGAAAGTGTTCTTATATTCTCCGCTGAAGGCCTCAAATTATGAAATGGAGCTCCCGCCTCGGTTAAGCTACTTGTCGGCAGACATTTTGTCAACAACTTGGCTTTAAAAAAAAAAAAAAAAAACTTGTCTGAAAAGGGGCGGGGATTATTGGTGACCGGAACCGGAATGCAACATCATTCACACACTCTAGTAAGATGCTCTTACACACACTGGTAAAATGCTTGCATACACACTGGTAAGATGCGCTCATACACATAACTGAAATCTTTGCACACATATTACTGAAATTGTTGTCTCTCACACGGACGTGTAAAAAGCACACACACACACACAGGTGAAATCCGTTTATACATACTAGTGAAAAATAATTCCAGGTGTGTGTGCGTGTGTGTGTGTGCGTGAGACAAAAACATTTCAGTAGTGTTTATAAGAGTGTTTCAGTAGTGTATGTAAGAATGTTTCAGTAGTGTTTATAAGAGTGTTTCAGTAGTGTATGTAAGAATGTTTCAGTAGTGTTTATAAGAGTGTTTCAGTAGTGTATGTAAGAATGTTTCAGTAGTGTTTATAACAGTGTTTCAGTAGTGTATGTAAGAGCATTTCAGTAGTGTTTATAAGAGTGTTTCAGTAGTGTATGTAAGAGCATTTCAGTAGTGTTTATAAGAGTGTTTCAGTAGTGTATGTAAGAGTGTTTCAGTAGTGTTTATAAGAGTGTTTCAGTAGTATTTATAAGAGCATTTCAGTAGTGTATGTAAGAGTTTTTCAGTAGTGTTTATAAGAGTGTTTCAGTAGTATTTATAAGAGCATTTCAGTAGTGTATGTAAGAGCATTTCAGTAGTGTTTATAAGAGTGTTTCAGTAGTGTGTATAAAAGAAAAACATTTCAGTTGTTTATGTGAGAGCATTTCAGTAGTGTATGTAAGAGCATTTTAGTAGTGTTTATAAGAGTGTTTCAGTAGTGTGTATAAAAGAAAAAGATTTCAGTTGTTTGTGTGAGAGCATTTCAGTAGTGTATGTAAGAGGTAATTCTGAATAATGTCCCTAACGGCCCCTCATATATACCATCATGTTTGTCCTCAAACAAAAAAAACATACTAAAACAAAAAAATAGTTTTTCACCCATTTTTTTCCATTTTCAATCCTTTTTTTAAAAATGCTCCAGGGAGCCACTAGGGCGGCACTAAAGAGCCGCATGCAGCTCGAGAGCCGCGGGTTGCTCACCACTCGGACTATACAATCATATTTTTTTTCCCCTGTAAGTTTTTTTACTTTGCGGAAGTTCCTACCGGCGAGCAGGCTGTCTGTATTTCCTGTGCAAAGCTGACGCCCTGCGAGACCAAGACTGTGAATGATTGAAAAGAGGGCTCACTGTGTTCAGTTTACTCTATTGTTAAATAATCGAGCGATGCCTCTTTCTCCCTGTTTGACGCCCGAGACGAACAACGCGAGGCTCAACAATTTTGATTGGCGAACACGTCTGTCACTCAAATGGCGGTGACAGTGGAGAAAAAAAATAATAATGATAGCACTTTACTATGGGGCACATATTCACTTTGCCGATATCCGATATTCCGATATTGTCCAACTCTTAATTACCGATTCCGATACCGATATATACAGTCGTGGAATGAACACATTATTATGCCTAATTTTGTTGTGATGCCCCGCTGGATGCATTAAACAATGTAACAAGGTTTTCTAAAATAAATCAACTCAAGTTATGGAAAAAAAATGCCAACAAGGCACTGCCATATTTATTATTGAAGTCACAAAGTGCATTATTTTTTTTAACATGCCTCAAAACAGCAGCTTGGAATTTGGGACATGCTCTCCCTGAGAGAGCATGAGGAGGTTGAGGTGGGCGGGGTTGGGGGGGCGGGGTTGAGATGGGGGGTAGGGGGTAGCGGGGGTGTATATTGTAGCGTCCCGGAAGAGTTAGTGCTGCAAGGGGTTCTGGGTATTTGTTCTGTTGTGTTTATGTTGTGTTACGGTGCGGATGTTCTCCCGAAATGTGTTTGTCATTCTTGTTTGGTGTGGGTTCACAGTGTGGCGCATATTTGTAACAGTGTTAAAGTTGTTTATACGGCCACCCTCAGTGTGACCTGTATGACTGTTGACCAAGTATGTTTTGCATTCACTCGTGTGTGTGTGTGGAAAGCCTAAGATGCTATGTGATCGGGCCGGCATGCAAATGCAGTGCCTTTTAGGCACGCCCCCAATATTGTTGTCTGGGGGGAAATCGGGAGAATGTTTGCCCCGGGAGATTTTCGGGAGTCTCCCGGGAAAATCGGGAGGGGTTGGCAAGTATGACTGGGAGACGCAACTGCTCTGTACTTCTCCCTACGTCCGTGTACCACTCCGTACAGCGGCGTTTTAAAGTCATAAATGTTACTTTTTGAAACCGATACCGATAATTTCCGATATTGCATTTTAAAGCATTTATCGGCCGATAATATCGGCAGTCCGATATTATCGGACATCTCTAATATTCACCATTAATTAGTTGCTTATTAACATGCAAATTAGATACCTATTGGCTCTTAATTAGTCATTAAAAGTACTTATTAATGCCTTATTCTACATGGCCTTATTATACAACCAGTAAGCCATTAACTAAGAGTCTTCGATCAATAACCTCAGAATTATTGCTTATAAGTAACCTTAACCCTAAACCTTATATGTTCCCCTATTGTCCAAATAACTCAAAATCAAGTCTTTGTTACTTAGAATATGTTCCCCATACTAATGTGTTACCAGAATTATTTATGGCCCTAATCAAAACCTTGATGTCGATTCGATGTTGATTAACCGTGTGGCCCTACTGTGTGCGTGCACGACCTTCTGTGCCTGAGATTAACCGATTGAGTTTGCAGGACGCCCCAAGGCCATCATCTGCGTGAATGTGTGCGGATAGAAACGACAATCGATACTAACACAAACAGTGTGCTCAACATGAAGCGTATGTGCTGGTTTGAACTAAATGTTCTGCGCAGGACCTCTGCGGCCATCACTCCTGTGACACCCTGGGAATGGCGGACGTCGGCACCATCTGCTCTCCGGAGAGAAGCTGCGCTGTCATCGAGGATGACGGGCTTCACGCCGCGTTCACCGTTGCCCACGAGATAGGTAAGCACGGATACACACGCACGACATAAACAGAGACACGGACGGGTCCGGACTTGCTCACCTGTCAGCACCTCTGCGGTCGCTGATGCTGGCGAGAATATCGCACGGTCGCTATGTTTGTCTTCGCTCACTCCCGCCGCGTGTGCAAGCCTGCGGCGTCGTTTCTCGTCGCCATAACGCTTGGGTTCTTCTCTCCCTCCGCCGCCTCAGGCCATTTGCTGGGTTTGTCCCACGACGACTCCAAATTCTGCGAGGAGCGCTTCGGCGTGAACAGCGACAAGAGGCTCATGTCCTCAATTCTCACCTCCATCGACGCCTCCAAACCCTGGAGCCGCTGCACCTCGGCCACCATCACCGACTTCTTTGACGACGGCAATGGTGAGTGTTTTTTTGCGCCGACAGAAGCAAACATCTGGAGTTATTTTAAAAGTGAGAGCTCTTAAGAGCCTGTTAAATATTTATGCTATTGCTGAAAATTGCAGCCATGTGAGCTTGACCTGTTTCTCTATCACTGAGCAAGGAATGTTACTAGGGGTGTTAAAAAAATTAGATTCTTATTTGTAACGATTCTTAATTACATTTTTTTTTTTTTTTTTTTTTTTATCTTTCCCTCAGGCAAATCATACTGTTGATGTACAAACCCTGTTTCCATATGAGTTGGGAAATTGTGTTAGATGTAAATATAAACGGAATACAATGATTTGCAAATCCTTTTCCACCCATATTCAATTGAATGCACGACAAAGACAAGATATTTGATGTTCAAACTCATAAACTTTATTTTTTTTTTGCAAATAATAATTAACTTAGAATTTCATGGCTGCAACACGTGTCAAAGTTGGGAAAGGGCATGTTCACCACTGTGTTACATGGCCTTTCCTTTTAACAACACTCAGTAAACGTTTGGGAACTGAGGAGACACATTTTTTAAGCTTCTCAGGTGGAATTCTTTCACATTCTTGCTTGATGTACAGCTTAAGTTGTTCAACAGTCCGGGGGTCTCCATTGTGGTATTTTAGGCTTCATAATGCGCCACACATTTTCAATGGGAGACAGTTCTGGACTACAGGCAGGCCAGTCTAGTACCCGCACTCTTTTACTATGAAGCCACGTTGATGTAACACGTGGCTTGGCATTGTCTTGCTGAAATAAGCAGGGGCGTCCACGGTAACGTTGCTTGGATGGCAACATATGTTGCTCCAAAACCTGTATGTACCTTTCAGCATTAATGGCGCCTTCACAGATGTGCAAGTTACCCATGTCTTGGGCACTAATACACCCCCATACCATCAGAGATGCTGGCTTTTCAACTTTGTGCCTATAACAATCCGGATGGTTCTTTTCCTCTTTGGTCCGGAGGACACGACGGCCACAGTTTCCAAAAACAATTTGAAATGAGGACTCGTCAGACCACAGAACACTTTTCCACTTTGTATCAGTTCATCTTAGATGAGCTCAGGCACAGCGGAGCCGACAGCGTTTCTGGGTGTTGTTGATAAACGGTTTTCGCCTTGCATAGGAGAGTTTTGCACTTACAGATGTAGCGACCAACTGTAGTTACTGACAGTGGGTTTCTGAAGTGTTCCTGAGCCCATGTGGTGATATCCTTTACACACTGATGTCGCTTGTTGATGCAGTACAGCCTGAGGGATCGGAGGTCACAGGCTTAGCTGCTTACGTGCAGTGATTTCTCCAGATTCTCTGAACCCTTTGATGATATTACGGACCGTAGATGGTGAAATCCCTAAATTCCTTGCAATAGCTGGTTGAGAAACGCTTTTTTTAAACTGTTCAAGAATATGCTCACGCATTTGTTGACAAAGTGGTGACCCTCGCCCCATCCTTGTTTGTGAATGACAAAGCATTTCATGGAATCTACTTTTATACCCAATCATGGCACCCACCTATTCCCAATTTGCCTGTTCACCTGTGGGATGTTCCAAATAAGTGTTTGATGAACTTTCCTCAACTTTATCAGTATTTATTGCCACCTTTCCCAACTTCTTTGTCACGTGTTGCTGGCATCAAATTTTAAAGTGAATGATTATTTGCAAAAAAAAAATGTTTATGAGTTTGAACATCAAATATCTTGTCTTTGTAGTGTATTCAATTGAATATGGGTTGAAAATGATTTGCCAATCATTGTATTCCGTTTATAGTTACATCTAACACAATTTCCCAACTCATATGGAAACGGGGTTTGTAGATGCCCACATCTGCTTATTTGTGTTTGACTTTATTAAATGTTTGGGTAGAATTTTATTAAACACAACCAGTTTTCTTTGAAGTAATTGGTTATATGTAGTTAATCATAGAATCATCAATCAATCAATCAAAGTTTATTTATATAGTCCTTAATCACAAGCGTCTCAAAGGGCTGCACAAGCCAAAACGACATCCTCGACTCAGATCCCACATCAGGGCAAGAAAAAACTCAACCCAATGGGCACAATGAGAAACCTTGGAGGGGACCGCAGATGTGGGGACCCCCCGACCCCCTGGGCGACCGGTGCAATGGGTGTCGAGTGGATCTAGTTAACAGTGTGAGAGTCCAGTCCATAGTGGGGCCAGCAGGGGATCATCTTGAGTTGAGACAAGTCAGCAGCGCAGAGACGTCCCCAACTGATGCACAGAGGAGTGGTCCACCCAGGGTCCTGACCTTGAACAGCTAGCAGTTCATCTGTGGTGCCCTGATAACCTCTCCACGCAGGAGAGGGGGGTAGAGGAGAAAAGAGATGGCAGATCAAGTGGTCTAAAAGGGGGGTCTAGTTAAAGGCTAGAGTATACAAATGACTTAGACTTAGACTTAGACTAACTTTAATGATCCACAAGGGAAATTGTTCCACACAGTAGCTCAGTTACAATGATGGAAAGTGTAAGGATGGAAAGGACAATGCAGGTATAAATAGACTAAATATAGCGATATAAAATATAACATACATACGTAATATTTACATAATATATGTACAGTATATTAAATATACTGATATATTATATTAGATTATGTCTATATCATATATACAATATATAACAATTACCATGTACAATATTACAGTATATGTGACAGCTGCAGCAGAAAATAGAAAATAGACATTAAAAACAAAGAGAAGTAACTAAAATAGAAGGAGTCAGGTAATAGACAGATATCTATTGCTGTATGGCGAGTGATTATACAGCTGGATGGAGTGCGGAATGAAGGAGTTCTTGAATCGAACACTGTGGGAACGAAGCTGAAGGAGCCTGTTGGAGTATGAACTCCGCTGTCCCTCAATTGTCTGGTGGAGTGGGTGGGCAGGATTGAAATTAGTTTTAAGATGGGACTTGAATACTTCTACTGGCACCCAATGTTATTAAAAAAGTATTGATTTTGAATGGAGAATCGATTCTGAATCCAATCGTTAACCCCAAGAATCCAATCGGATCGTGTGGGCCCAAAGATTCACAGCCCGAGATGTTATTGTACTCATCAAAGATCATGTATTTTAAGTAATTAGACGTTACGTCGAGAGAATGCCAAAATAGCATTTGTACAATACGTTATTGGATGGACTTAATCATCATACGCTGTTTTGTCCCCGCTGCAGCTGAGTGCCTCCTCGACTCTCCCCGCCAGCCTCTGCTGGGCCCCGAAGAGCTCCCAGGGCAGAGCTACGACGCCGTGCGCCAGTGCCGCCTGGCCTTCGGTCCGGAGTACACGGTGTGCCCCGGGATGGACGTGTGCTCTCGGCTCTGGTGCGCAGTGATCCGCCAGGGACAGATGGTGTGTTTGACCAAGAAGCTACCGGCGGTGGAGGGGACCCCCTGCGGCAAGGGCCGCATCTGCCTCCAGGGGAAGTGCGTGGATAAAACACGCAAAAGGCACTACTCGGTAAGAGGTGACAAATTCTTCCTTTATCGGCGAGCCGGACAATTAATTGAATTGTAATCGCTAATAAAATTTTGGCTTCTCACGATTTGAAAAATGTTATAATCGAAAAAAACCATTAGTGTGTGTGCATGCAAATTCCTGAGCTTGGAACAGATGAGTAGAAAAAAGACCACATCTACTAGAAGTTTGGGATCTCACCCTGGTTGCTACTTTTTATTTGACCCAGCGCTAGTATGCCTAGTCAACAATCACTAAACTCAACAATTAAATAAGGCCATAGGATTTCCGCGTTCACATAACCGCAGAAGGAGTCACAGAATTGCCAGGTAAAAAAGAATCCGCTATTGAATTGACACAAATGTAAGTGAAATGTTGTCATTGTGAGGAGAAGGAACATTTGTTTGGGAAATAACGTGTCCGGTAGCACTCATTCATCCCCTGAACTAAACAACTTCGAGACGGCCACTTTAAACACAAAGCTAAAGCGACCAAGCACAATTCATGCACTCACAACACACATCTCATCTGCTTGTGTTGTTGTGAATGACATCATCGACGTAAAACCAATGCACAAACAGGACAACAGTCGCAACTCGAGAGGCTCTTTCTTATTTTATTCAACAGCCTCAAGTCGTCTCCGAAACTCGTCAAGTTAAGAACAGCAGCACACTTCCTCCCTTCACAGTAAGAGTGGTCTGACTGCGCTTCCAAAATAAAGGTTTCAAAAAAGTACCTTGCACAAGCATAATGTACTTAAAACTCTTATTGATACATTTTCACAATTATTATGCTTGAATTTGAAATACTGGTCAAAATAGTCCAAATATGTATTTTACCAATAAATGTGAGGGTTTTTTTTTGTTTTAATAATTCATAAAATTGTATTTGTGACACACAAAAATTACATTCTGTGTTGGTAAAATATGAAGAAAAAAAAAAACAGAATTCAAAACGAAAAAATTAAATTTATTTTGTCATATTTTTATTTAAATGTATTGGTGTTACTATTATTATTATTATTATTTTACATGTTGTTATTTGTCACTAATTTATATCCAGTTGTTTTTCTAAATTATATTTAAAGTTAAGTTTTGATGGTACAGTACGTGTTATTAATCCTGATTTCAATATCAATCAACACACTCCTAATCATTATTTTTGCCATGATGGTCCAGATCGAGTGACAACCCTTTCCTCTGTGCCGCAGTCATCCAACCATGGCAGCTGGAGCTCCTGGGGTTCCTGGGGCGCCTGCACCAGAACTTGCGGCGGTGGAGTGCAGTTCGCCCAGCGGCTGTGCAACAACCCGCCACCGCGGAACAACGGCCGCTACTGCACGGGGAAGAGAGCCATCTACCGGTCTTGCAACGTTGCACCATGTTCACCATCCAGTGAGTGTTGCAATACCTACAGTATTTGTATCAAGGATTTGGTATCTAGAATAAAACAACTTTTTTTATTGTTGTTTAGATAAGAGTTTCCGTCAGGAGCAGTGTGAGGTGCGCAACGGCCCACAAACAGACCCCAAAGGGGTGAAGACTTTTGTCGAATGGGTGCCCAAATATGCAGGAGTTCTCCCTAAAGATGTGTGCAAACTAACCTGCCGAGCAAAAGGAACCGGCTACTATGTGGTGTTCTCACACAGGGTGAGCTGGGATCATTCTCATTCATTTCAAGGTTATTCTCAGGGCATTGAACCGAAGACGATAATCCAGACCTGGACAAATTCGGCTTTTCAATCTGGCCCGCTGGACATTCCCAAATCATTTTTTTAGATCTTTAAGATGGAAACTGTAGCTGCTATTATGATGTGCAGTGATGTTTTCAAATGAGTATTTCAATGGTTGGAATCTGCGCTTTTACATGATATACTAGTTACTATGGTAATCTAATTAGTTACTATGTGGGTGTGGGTGGGGAGCGTTTCCACAGACTGTTTCCAGAGCGGCCAGCCTGAAATGCGGGTGTCAGGGACAGACGCGGAAGGAGATTTTTACAACAAAGTTCTAAAGATGAGTGACATATCAGATTGTATATTTATTTTGCTGTGTTTCTTGCATTTTTGTTGCGTTTCGCTTGATTGTAAAATATGTCGACCGAGAGGGGGTGTGACATTCATATGTTGTCAATATTCAGTGTTTTATCGTTCATAGTTATATTGTAAATCCCACATTCTTTATTTTCATGTACATTCTGGGTGTCTCATTCAGTTAAAAATTTTTAAATTCCATTCCGTTTTTTAAGGCGGTCTGGCATAACATTTTTAACTTTCAATCCGACATTATTGTGAGGTTTTGTATTAGTGTTCCTAAAAATAGGACCCAAGCACACATACTGTACAGCAGATTTTCACAGCTTACATATATATGTATATATATATATATATATATATATATATATATATATATATATATATATATATATATATATATATATATATATATATATATATATATATATATATATATATATATATATATATATATATAGATAGATACAGATATAATTGCCCAGGCCTGCGATAATCTCTCATCCAAGCAGGCTTCATCACTTCATGCCCACAGATTTGGATATGACAGTTCTAGTCCAGGGGTGTCCAAACAGGCCCGCCGGCGTCTTTAATTTGGTCTCGGCGCCTGAGAGACAGTCAATCAATCAATCAAAGTTTATTTATAAATCCCTAAATCACGAGTGTCTCAAAGGGCTGCACAAGCCACAACGACATCCTCGGCTCAGATCCCACTTGGATATTTTTTGACAGCACAAGTTCAAAAATATTTTTTTGTTGGAGGTGGTGTTTTTTCATATTCTATGCTAATTGCTAACACACAGCTGCCGTTGCGACACCATTTGGTGGTCATTAATTGTAACCAACGTCAGTTAATTATACTTTCATGTAAATTCAGCACAGCTATGAAAAATATGTCACAATCCAAACAACCTTCCCTAGTCATGGTGCAGGAAAAAAATGCAACTAGCACAAGAATGTAACAAACATGGTCACACTTAACACAACCTGCTCACTGAACTTTGTGGCTATTATAGCACGGATTAAATTGATTTAATTTAATTACTGGATTTGGCACCATTTTCTTAGACTCAAGCTGTCCTATCTAAGTCTGTGAGCATGAACTGATGGAGCCTGCTCCGATGAGAGGCAAAATGTTCTATAAGACAATCCGAACATTCCAGTAGTGATCGATTCAATGCCTTTAGAATATTGGTCAGAAGGTTTCTGCAACGTTCGCGTAAAACAAAGCTGAGAGATGTTAAACTTGCACTTTGGTTTCAGGTGACAGACGGGACCGAGTGCCGTCCTTACAGCAGCTCGGTGTGCGTGAAAGGGAAGTGCGTTCGAACCGGCTGCGACGGCATCATAGGCTCCAAGCTTCAGTTTGACAAGTGCGGCAAATGTGGAGGCGACAGCACAGGGTGCATACGTGTTGTGGGCAACTTCACCAAGAAAAGGTAAGACAAAATACTGGACCTGCACCTTGTGAACGTGCTTTTAGAATGACGTATTAGTCGTGTTGACATATGGGTGCGACATGGCTCAGACTGTAGAATGGCTGTCTCCCAATCATGAACCTGTGGAAGTATCATAATACTTATCTTAATCTTAAGTTAAGTATTGGAATATAATTATAATGTGATAATATCTTGAAGGTTCTAATTGAATACCAATACCAATTCACCGTTCACATATGAGGACCATAGCATAACCCTTGACTACTGCCTGATCCCAACATGGTGGTCTACAAGAGGAGAAGAATGCAGATTTTATTTTAATTAACTTATTTTCAGCAGTGTCCCAATGTAGTTATTTTTAATTTTCGATAAGAAACAGATATTGCAGCCTATTGCGATAGGCTATCAACAGTGATCATATATACTTGTATTATTTTGTAGTGTAAAATGTTAGGAGCAGAGTCAAACAGAGAACAACAGGAGGTATGAACAACAATAACCTATTTATTATTAACCGTCTGAAATGGACTTATACTGTTTTAAGTTGAAGTGGAGTGGTAATTGGTTTTGGCGTCAATATTTCAATAAGGTCAGTAACTTGAATAATGCGGACACGTTTGTGACTGGATATTTTTTATTGCGCTTCTGCCCAGGAGACTAAAAGTGGGGGTTTCCCCACCCGATATTATTGTCATACATCGGTCCAATGTTAGCAAAAAAAAAACAAGTATCGTATTATATCGCCTTGCATCTAAAATCTCTGATACAAGCAGTCCTGCAGCATGTTTACTTGTGCAAAGCTGGACAGTCAGTTAACATCTAAATGTCCTCCAATAAGCACACAAGGTTGGTCTTTTCTTGTATTTTAGTCAAGTCATTTACAAAAGTTAAGCATGGTATAGGCTATAGGCTTTTAGGAGCTACACAACAGCTAAGCACACAATAGCACACAAGCTAGACGTACGTAATAAGTGTCTGTAACTGAACAGTATTGCAGTCTAAAACACATTTGTCAATATAAACCAGTATCAAATAGGGACAAGCGGTAGAAAATGGATGGATTGATGGATGGATGGATGGATGGATGGATGGATCAAATAATTATAGTTGCATATTACTTACAGACACAAAGTCGCAAAGGCAGAAGCGTTTTAGAAAGTATCAGTAACAATCATGTCCGCATTTTTTAACTGGTATTTATTTTTTATTTTTTTTTCGTCATAAAGAAATACAATCATGTGTGCTTACGGACTGTATCCCTGCAGACTGTATTGATCTATATTGATATATAATGTATATATTGTGTTTTTATGTTGATTTAATGAAAAAAAAAATTTATTTTTTTTATTTTTATTTTTCTATTTTTTTTTATTTCTTGTGCGGCCCGGTACCAATCGGTCCACGGACCGGTACCGGGCTGCGGACCGGTGGTTGGGGACCACTGGTGTACAGGACTCGCTCATCGGTTGTGCGCCTTATAAACCAGTGCACCCTATGATCCGAAAAATACGGTATCTATATATATATATATATATATATATATATATATATATACTGTATATATATATATATATATATATATATGTATTAGGGTTGTATGGTATACAGGTATTAGTATAGTATCCCGATACTAATTAATCATATCCGGTACTATACGGCCTCTAAAAACAAACGATAAAGGTGAAGTTATAACACTGAAACGCCCTCAGGAAGAGGTGCTTTAAGACATGGCTAGCTAGCTAGCGGCTAATGTCCATCCGCCGTTGGCAGTGTTTTAGCTACTTCTGAATCACTAATCCTCTCCTCCATCGCGACAAATAAAGTACGTTTCTTACAAGTATCATCCCTGCAGGACGAGGAATAGCTAAACATGCTTCACTACACACCGTAGCTCACCGGCGTCAAAATGTAAACAAACGCCATTGGTGGATCTACACCTGACATCCACTGTAATGATACCAAGTACAGTAGCGTATCTAGTCAATACTACTATGATTACGTCGATATTTTTAGGCATCACAACATCTTCTTTCGTTTTTTAAAATTTATATTATGTTTATAAACTCAGGAAATATGTCCCTGGACACATGAGGACTTTGAATATGACCAATGTATGATCCTGTAACGACTTGGTATCAGATCGATACCCAAATTTGTGGTATCATCCAAAACTAATGTAAAGCATCCAAACAACAGAAGAATAAGTGATTATTACATTTTAACACAAGTCTAGATGGAACATGTTAAAAGAGAAAGTAAGCAGATATTAACAATAAATGAACAAGTCGATTAATAATTCATTTTCTACCACTTGTCCTTAATAATGTTGACAAAATAATAGAATGGAAAATGACACAATATGTTACTGCATATGTCAGCAGACTAAATTAGGAGTCTTTGTTTGCTTACTTATTAATAAAAGACAAGTTGTCTTGTATGTTCACTATTTTATTCAAGAACAAAATTGCAATAAGAAACATATGTTTAATGTACCCTAAGAGTTTTTGTTAAAATAAAGCCAATAATGCCATTTTTTGTGGTCCCCTTTATTTAGAAAAGTACTGAAAAGTATCTAAATAATTTTGGTACCGGTACCAAAATATTGGTATCGGGACAACACTACTCGTGGTGCTGTTGCATGGTAAAAATGGCTATTTGGCCCGCGGACCATTGGCACATTTTCGGTATCGGAACAACACTAATATGTATATATATATTAGGGATGTCCCGATCCGATATTTGGATCGGATCGGCCGCCGATATTTGCCAAAAAATGCGTATCGGCAAGGCATGGGAAAATGCCGATCCAGATCCAGTTGAAAAAAAAAACTTCGGTCCGTGTTTTCCAACGCACCGATTTAAATAATACATTCCCCTTTTCTGCTGCTCCCTAATTTCCGTTGCGCATTTTCCAGCACACCTTCAACACATCCACACAGGTCTGTGGATTCTCACGCAGTTGCTTTTAGCTGCTGGCATTACACGACATGCTCTTCTCACTCTTTCCTGTCTCTCCTTCTCACAGACAGCAAGCGCACCTTCTTACACACGTCACATACTGTCACGTCATACGTCACATACGTATACGTCCTCTCCCAGCAGAGAGGTAGCAGCATGGCAAACGTTAGCTGTGATGCTAGCGCAGCCGTGTGACCAACGTTCCCTCTTAGGTGCGCGCCTGTGCAATTGCGCACTGCTCAAGCGTCCTCTGCGCATAGCAATTATATGCCACGCACAAAATCAAATAAAAAAATAAGCGCATAACAATTTTCGACACACGGACACCACAGAGAAAACAGTTTTCGTCATCATTGTTCAAATATTGTAACGTCTGTTGAGACGCTTATCTCCATCCGATGCCACACGTCCACACCATCAAAATGCAGAGGCAAACATTTCCAGATCAACACTGTATCAAAAAATTAGTGATTTTTTTAGTTGTGATTTCCTTCTCTGCATGAAAGTTTAAAAGTAGCATATATTAATGCAGTATGTAAGTAGCATATATTAATGCAGTATGTAATGTAGACACATAGAATCATCATACTGCTGTGATTATATGCATCAAGTGTTCATTCAAGGCTGAGGCAAAATATCGAGAGATATATTGTGTATCGCGATATGGCCTTAAAATATCGCAATATTAAAAAAAGGCCATATCGCCCAGCCCTAGTTCAATGATGCCATTTCTGTTTGTCATGTATAATTTTGTCTATTTTGTGTTTATCCTTGAATAAACGGGTCAGTTTCTTGTTACCAAACATTGTGTATTATTCAAACTCCCCTTATTCAGCTGGCTAGTTGTTATCAAGAGTACTAAAACCCTTTTCAACATGATTCTGACAACTAGGTAGGCTAAATAACTTTGAACTTTAATACATGCTCGGATAGGCCAGTATCGGTCAGTATCGCATCGGAAGTGCAAAAACAATTTCGGTATCGGATCGGAAGTGCAAAAACCTGGATCGGAACATCCCTAATATATATATATATATATATATATAAAGGTTTTTTTTTTACTTTTTTTTAAATTATGAATTTATTCGGAATTGAGGTGAATAAGTATCAATTCAGATGTGGATCGATTTTTTTTGTGGACCCCTAACAATCGTGCATGTTCAGATTGATTATTTAGACACACACTATGGTTTTCCTTGTTTACATGTTGTTGTTTTGCTTGCCTGTATACCACTTGCCACTTCCTACTTGGTCATCACCATCTTTCCCTCTGACAAACAGTAAGGGCTACACCGATGTCGTGAAGATACCTGCAGGCTCCACCCACGTCAAGGTCCGCCAGCACAAAGCGAAAGACCAGACCCGCTACACCGCCTACCTCGCCCTCCGACGACCCAGTGGGGATTACCTCCTCAATGGCAAGTTCATGATCTCCACCTCCGAGACCATCATTCCACTCAACGGCTCTGTGCTCAACTACAGCGGCTGGAGTCAAAAGGATGAGTGGCTTCACAGCATGGGCCCCGGAGCCCTCCGAGAAGCCCTGGTGGTCCAGATCCTTGCGACAGACGCCAAAAAGCCTCTGGATGTTCGCTACAGCTTCTTCGTGCCGCGCAGGACCACCGCTCAGCTTGTTCCTAACCTGAATGTAGCCCGTCCGCAGGGCACCACGACGGTCCCGACCAGAACCACCACCGGTAGCGCCGCTACGTCCCCCTCCACCCCGACTCCGGCCGCTGCTCGCTCCACCTCACTGCCAGGGCCGCAGTGGGCGACGGGAGGGTGGATGAGCTGCTCCAGGACTTGTGACACCGGTTGGCAGAGCAGGACGGTGCAGTGCAGGGACCAGGGCGGGAAACTGTCCAAGGGCTGCTTGCTGAGTTCCCGCCCCTCTGCCTTCAAACACTGTCTTGTGAAGAAATGCTAAAAAAAAAAACGGCAGGACGGGGCTGGGAGGACTATGGACCAATGAACTTGGGACATTCTGTAGACCGGGACTGAGAATGTTGTGAAGCAAGTCTCACTGAGAGCTGGCAGAACCCAAGCTCACCCAGGGACAATTTGGACTTTGCTTCCAAACGTCTCATCGTCCAGCCTCCAGCTGACTCCCGAGACACGACGACCAACAATGGACCGGTCATGCGGTGTTGTAAACGGTGCTTATCAGCGTGTCCGGGCAGCACAATAATAGTAGGAAAAGTCGGGGAAACAACTTTAGCGAGACGGAGAGAAATTCTCTCTGCATCAACTCAGGAAGAACGTTCTTCCTTACGACACAGACTTCATTTTCCTATTTCTCTGCGCAGAGTCCAGGAAAAAAAAAAAAAGAAATTTGACTGCTGGAGGGGTAAAGTAACCACAGCCCTCCTTAACGTTCATGGAGACAGATCACACGTTTGGTGCAGTGCTTCATTTTTGAAGTGTGTGTGTGCAATGCAAAGACATTCCACTGGCATATTAATATTTGGTATGCACTCCCTAGCATTCCAAAATATCTCGACTTAGAGCATACATGCTTAGACCATGAATGATATCAATGTGTGTTATCGTCCAGGCATCATCACAGAGCCCTGTGCACGTCTGCACACCTCACTGACACACACCATTAAGAAAAAAGCTACGAGGGTTCATTTGTGTCCTTATTACAAAAGTTTTTTTTTGGACAAATCGAATTTATATACCTGGATTTTTAGCAAAGAATCCCTACTGTAATCGCTCCGAGCATTATTTTTCTCCCATTTCTGAGCATGCACGAAAACTCACCAATTTTTGAAAAATGTTTTAAAGTTAAAGTACCACTGATAGTCACACACACACTAGGTGTGGTGAAATTACTCTCTGCATTTGACCCATCCCCTTGTTCCACCCCCTGGGAGGTGAGGGGAGCAGTGAGCAGCAGCGGTGGCCACGCTCGGGAATCATTTTGGTGTTTTAACCCCCAATTCCAACCCTTGATGCTGAGTGCCAAGCAGGGATGTTTTTATAATATTTGGTATGACTCGGGGCAGCACGGTGGAAGAGGGGTTAGTGCGTCTGCCTCACAATACGAAGGTCCTGAGTAGTCCTGGGTTCAATCCCCGGGCTCGGGATCTTTCTGTGTGGAGTTTGTATGTACTCCGGCTTCCTCCCACCTCCAAAAACATGCACCTGGGGATAAGTTGATTGGCAACACTAAATTGGCCCTAGTGTGTGAATGTTGTCTGTCTATCTGTGTTGGCCCTGCGATGAAGTGGCGACTTGTCCAGGGTGTACCCCGCCTTCCGCCCGATTGTAGCTGAGATAGGCTCCAGCGCGCCCCCCCCCCTCCCCCTCCCCGCAAACCCAAAGGGAATAAGCGGTAGAAAATGGATGGATGGATGGTATGACTCGGCCGGGGTTTGAACTCACGAACTACCGATTTCAATTTTTTTTAGAACTGACTCTCTAGCGCCCCCTTGAAAGTTTAAAAAAAAAAATCGGCCCCCGCTAGTAGATTCATGTGTCGTCACGAAAACCACTGGAGACGCCTGTCATGACACAACGCACATCCAAAGTCTCAAGATGCCATATTCGAAAACAAACAGGAAGCCGGCCATCTTGGTTCCCGTTGGCCATTTTCAGACCAAAAACAGGAGTCGTTAAGGAACTCCTAATAGGGACTTTGACCAAATGAGTTGCGGTCAAAATGACAGATGGGCGATGGTAAAATGCGAATTAATTTTGCCTACGCCAGGGGTCGGCAACCCAAAATGTTGAAAGAGCCATATTGGACCAAAAATAGCCAAAAAATAAAATCTTGCTGGAGCCGCAACAAATGAAAAGTGTTATAATGAAGGCAACACATGATGTAAGTGTCTATATTAGCCTACTATCAAAGGCTGACGCAAAATCTTCGTTGATAGAAATGTTGTATTTAAATTTGTATTCTACACATTTTTGCAACATTGGAAAACATTAGTAAAATGGAGGCTTCTCACAGGATGAGATAACTTCTGGAAAATACTGGCTTAGAATGGCCAAAGGTATAGATGTGTGTCTAAATTAAAGGAAACATCAGGCTGTCTTCTTCTAGTGGATTTATTGCAGTCATTGCAAGCTGGGTAACGTTTGCTGTGGTCTGGAACAACACGGCACACAAACCATACCAAGCTGGAGGCCACGCCCCCTCCAGCTCCATGCGGACCTGAGTGAGGACAGCCTTTTTTTTATGACAGGAGGACAACAGGGTGACAAGAACTAAATCATCCAGACTAGAGATAAATTGTATTATTATGTTTATCTTACCTAAAAATAAATATATTTATTAATTTAAAAAAAACAACTAAATACATTTTTACTATATTTTGCTAAAAACATCAAAATTAATTGTATTTTTATTTGGTTTTTTTCTGACTCCTTATTACATCCAGCCATAGAATTATACATTAAAATAAATATATTGGAAATAATTAATTTTAAATGATCATAATAATTCATTTAAAATGACCATATTTAATTATTAAAATAATTGCTTGTTTATCAACAACTTTAGCATTTTATTCATTACATTTTGAAGCTCTCAGAAGCCAAGTTTTGTTATATTCCTTAAGATTTATTTATGCAAGTTTGATGTATCAATTATCTAAACACAGTTTTGTTTGCATATTTTCAGGATGTAGATATATATATATATATATATATATATATATATATATATATATATATATATATGTATGAAATACTTGACTTAGTGAATTCTAGCTGTCAATATACTCCTCCCCTCTTAACCACACCCCCGCCCTCAACCACGCCCCTGTCCTCCCCCAACCACGCCCCCCCCCCCCCCCCCCCCCCCCCCCCCACCTCCCGAAATCGGAGGTCTCAAGGTTGGCAAGTATGACACAAACAACTATCAGAAATGCAGCCAATATTACATAAAGATAATGAGTCATGCTTATATCAATTAAATACACAGAGGACATAAGTAAAGGAAATTAAATGAGCTCAAATATACCTACAAACGAGGCATAATGATGCAATATGTCATGGATTGACCAAATATGCCTGATAAGCACTCCAGCAAATCAATAAAATCAACAAAGCTCAAGCATTCACGCACAGCATAAAACGTTTGGTGGACAAAATGAGACAAAGAAGGAGTGGCATAAAACACGTCTTCCTGTGGCAGCGTCGGAGAAAGTCGTACACGTAAACAAACTACGACGAGTTCAAGGATCGCTGAAATTAGTAGGGCAAAACGGTGCTAGCCAAATACTCTCATCAGTGAAACATGTTTGATATAAACAGTATCCTATAACAATTAGGAAGGTTTGTGTCATGTTTGTTCTCCTACAGAAAATACTTTTTTTTTTCTTCATCTTTTTCCATTTTCACACATCTCTGAAAGAGGTCCAGGCTCTAGAAACATGTCATGGGTGGTCGTCGACTCGCGTGAACCCCGAGGTGCAAGTGTTTGAATTTTGTGAACTAAATTTTTTTTTTTCAACTTATGCCGACAATTTTATTGAATAAAATGTATGTGTTTAAAAATTCTGTTTGTTAAAATGCAGTTTTTTTTAATGATATTCAGTGTCAAAAATTGAGTGCAGAAATAATCGTTGCTTCAAGACTCACTTTCGGCAAATTAAGACTGAAGTGATCGATCCTCTGTCCGAATTAGCCAATGAGGTGTCAAGTTTGCAAGTCACATGACACAGGTCACGTGACTGCAAACTTCCTGAGTCTTGAAGTAAAAACTGATATTTCCAAACGGACTTTATCTGCACTTTTTACACTGAATTTTAAAACACTGTATTTTAACAAACTCACTTTTTAAACTAATTAATTTTGCTCACATTTTTTTTAATTCAATAAAATAATCAGCATGATTAAAAGTAAAAAAAAAAAAATCAGTTTGCAAAATTCAGTGTCCAAAAAAATGACTTTTGCTTTGAAGACACAGAATGACCTCCATAAAAAAAAGCCCTCTCGCCGAACAGCAAGAACAGCACTGAGCTTGTAATTTATTGTTTGTACAACTGGTGTGAGGTGAGGTTTATTTATTGTAGTAATTTTGTACCAAATTACTATTGAACTTAGGACTGTGCAGAATCCGCATTGTAAGAATATAGTGTTTGTTTGCTAGTCATGAAACGATGTACATAAAATATCTATATTTAAAGATGTTGGTGTCTGTCTCCTTTACTTGATAACACATTTATAGGAACAAACTTTAACCGAATGAACTGTGTCTTGCCCTTTGAAAAGCAGGTGAAGGTAAGTAGGAAACTAAGCAGCAGTTCAGTACATTAGTGTTTTGTCACGTGAACATTTTAAACCAGGGGTGCCAGTTTTTCTATTTATATTTTTAATTAGTTATTAATGAGATATCTTATTACGTAATACATTATTTTCTCAGCTTAAGTGTTGAATTGGTTCTGTGATGGAGCTCGTAAATCAAAATATATCAAATTAATTTCTCTACTAAAAGGCCATTATTTTATTCTGAGCCCCTTAAAACGCCACAATTTTACTATGTAACATGTTTTTTTTATTAAGAAAAAAATATCTCGATCATGAATATTGTAACAAAAACAATACAATAGACTGAATGTAATACAAACAACTACAGTAGTTGTATAACGTAACATAATAATATTGTACAGCATTTACCTTAGAGAGTGGCCTTCTTATCTACTTATCTCCTTCTTCACCGTCATATTTTCGTGGATAAATGTCCCCCGTTTAGATTTTATTTTAACGTCATTGGCTAGTGTTATCGATTCTTCTCAGCATTCCTCTTCACACTCAATGTCTTTTGTTCCCATGGCTGCAAAAACAAAGCCATGTCTTGCTTTCTTTGAGCTAATGCTACCGAGTAAAATGTTTTGTATCGATAACTAAGCATAAAATGACCTACATTGGATTGGTTTTAGCGTCTTCAGCGTGCAAAATGTATCAAATTGGAATCGATCGCATCCCCATTACCTGCATTGTTAGCCGCCTCTTACTAGCAGTTTTTCTGCTATTTAGAATGCACAGAAAAAAGAAAGACCTTGTCATTGCGTTCCTGTCTCACAAAAGGATAATGGGCAAAATTCCAAAAAAGTGATTTTTTTTTTCCTTTAAATAAACATCACATTGCTGCAGCTGCTATTTTGAATATTTAATATTAGTAACATTTTTATTTTAAGCATGAACTACAGTATTTTTATATGGCCGCTCCTGGCTAAATTGGGGCCCTTAGTAGAAATTTATTTTGTGGCCCCCCACCAATTGCAACATTTTTTTAACACTTACTGAGAAACGAATTTAATCATTTTCAATCAAATTAAAATTTTAATGAATGCATGTATTTACTAAAAATTAATTTCTGGGAAATAAATTGTTTTAAAAAAATTATTTTTGGTGCAAAATAACAATATAAATAATACATTTTATGTACAGTGCCCTTTTTATCAGGAGATACAGGCTACAAAAAAGACAGAAATAAAAAAGTATATATGTTTTTTAAATCTCACTTTCAAAACAAAAAAAAGGGAAATAAGAACAAACAATTTTTATAAAAGGTTCATCAAACTTCCATAAGGTGTAAACGAAAGACTTGTTGAACCTAACAGTTGAGACCTTTTTTTAAAGCATTCACTGGAACTACCAAAAATAATAAACAAAGAATTGAACAACAACAAAAATCCATGTCTTCCTTAAACATCTCTGACCAGGATTTAGTTTTAGTAATACTCTAGCACTACTAACACTGAGTGCCAGGGACTATGACAGCATCTGATGAAATTTGCCAAATTAGCCGATTCGGGCTAGGAATACTTTTCATACAATTTATTGCCAAAAGTATTTGGCCACCCATCCAAATGATCAGAATCAGGTGTCATAATCACTTGGCCCGGCCACAGGTGTATAAAATCAAGCACTTAAGCATGGAGACTGTTTCTACAAACGTTTGTGAAAGAATGGAACTGTCAAAGGATGCCACCTGTGCAACAAATCCAGTCGTGAAATTTCCTCGCTCCTAAATATTCCAAAGTCAACTTTATTTTAAGAAAATGGAAGAGTTTGGGAACAACAGCAACTCAGCCACCAAGTGGTAGGCCACGTAAACTGACAGAGAGGGGTCAGCGGATGCTGGAGCGCATAGTGCAAAGACGTTCTGCACAGTCAGTTGCTACAGAGCTCCAAACTTCATGTGACCTTCCAATTAGCCCACGGACAGTACGCAGAGAGCTTCATGGAATGGGTTTCCATGGCCGAGCAGCTGCATCTAAGCCATACATCACCAAGTCCAATGCAAAGCGTGGGATGCAGTGGTGTAAAGCACGTCGCCACTGGACTCTAGAGCAGTGGAGATGCCTTCTCTGGAGTGATGAATCACGCTTTTCCATCTGGCAATCTGATGGACGAGTCTGGGTTTGGAGGTTGCCAGGAGAACGGTACAATTCGGACTGCATTGTGCCGAGTGTGAAATTTGGTGGAGGAGGAATTATGGTGTCGGGTTGTTTTTCAGGAGTTGGGCTTGGCTCCTTAGTTCCAGTGAAATAAACTTTGAAAGCTCCAGGATACCAAAACATTTTGGACAATCCCATGTTCTCAACCTTGTGGGAACAGTTTAGAGCGGGCCCTTGCTCTTCCAACATGACTGTGCACCAGTGTACAAAGGAAGATCCATAAAGACATGGATGGCAGAGTCTGGTGTGGATGAACTTGACTGGCCTGCACAGAGTCCTGACCTGCACCCGATTGAACACCATTGGGATGAATTAGAACGGAGACTGAGAGCCAGGCCTTCTCGACCAACCTCACCAATGCGCTTTTGGAAGAATGGTGGAAAATTCCGATAAACACACTCCGCAACCTTGTGGACAGCCTTCCCAGAAGAGTTGAAGCTGTAATAGCTGCAAAAGGTGGACCGACATTATATTGAACACTATGGGTTAGGAATGGGATGGCACTTCAAGTTCATATGTGACTCAAGGCAGGTGGCCAAACACTTTTGGCAATATAGTGTACAATGCACAATTTTTATTAAAAATAACTAGTAATTAAAAGATACATACATATATATATCAGAATCAGAATAGTTTTTATTGCCATTGTTTGAGAACGGGTTCACAAACTAGGATTTTTACTTGGGGCAATGGTGCAACATAAAACACATATAACAAAGAATAGAATAACATGAGCTCTAACTGAGCTATCAGATCTTGTTATTGTTCATGTGTCTGATGGCCTAGGGGAAAAACTGTCAGGTGGCGGTAGGTGTGGGTCTGGATGGACTGTAGTCTCCTGCCTGAGGGGAGAGGAGAGAATAGGTTGTGTCCAGGGTGAGAAGAGTCAGCTGTGATCCGACCCACACGCCTCCTGGTTCTGGAGGAGAACAGGTCCTGGAGGGATGGGAGTTTGCAGCCAATCACCTTCTCAGCAGCACGTACCATGCGCTGCAGTCGATGCTTGTCCCGGACTGTGGCACCGGGGAACCACGCGGTGATGGAGAAGGTGAGGATGGACTCGATGATGGCTGAGTAGAACTGCACCAGTATCTCGGTCGGCACCTTAAGTTTCTTCAGCTGCCGCAGGAAGTACATCCTCTGCTAGGCCTTCTTGATGAGAGAGCTGATGGTCGGCTCCGACTTGAGGTCCTGGGTGATGGTGGTGCCCAATAAACAAAAGAGACGGGGGTGGGAGAGTCAATCAGGGTGAGGGGGGATGGTGGGGATTTGACTTTCCTGAAGTCAAAGATCATCGCCACTGTTTTCTGGGCGTTCAGCTCCAGGTTGTTGAGGCTGCACCAGGACGCCAGCCGGTCCACCTCTCTCCTGTTGGCGGACTCGTCGCCATCCGAGATGAGCCCGATGAGGGTGGTGTCGTCCGCAAACTTGAGCGGCTTTACGGACTGGTGACTGGAGGTGCAGCAGTTTGTATACAGGCGACGAGCCAGGGGGAAAGTACACATCCCTGAGGAGTACCAGTGTTCATGGTTCGACTATCTAAGACAATATTCCCCAGCCGCACATGCTGTCTTCGATCGGGCAGGAAGTCATTGATCCAACTGCAGAGGGAGTCGGGCACGCTGAGCTGGTAGAGCTTTTCTCGTAGCAGTCCAGGGAGGATGGTGATGAAGGCAGAGATGAAGTCCACAAATAGGATCCTGGCGTAGGTTCCTGGGGAGTCCAGATGCTCCAGGATTAAGTGGAGGGCCAGGTTCACTGCATCATCCACAGACCTGTTGGCTCTGTAGGCAAACTGCAGTGGGTCCAGGAGGGGGGCGGTGATGTCCTTGAGGTGGGGCAGGACCAAGCGCTCAAAGGACTTCATGACCACAGACGTCAGCGCCACCGGCCTGTAGTCATTAAGACCTGTGATCCGTGCTTTCTTGAGGACAGGGACGATGGTGGAGGTCTTGAAGCAGGACGGCCCGCGGCATAGCTCCAGAGAGGTGTTAAAAATGTCAGTGAAGACAGGAGCCAGTGTCTCAAGGTGGAGGGGGAGACACCATACGGCCCAGGGGCATTCCGCGTGTTCAGCTTCAAGAACTGTCGGCGTACAACCTCCTCTCGGATGGAGAGGGCCTTTGAAGAAGCCTTGTGATGTTCTTGGAGTCCTTTGATGTCCTTTGAGTTCTTTAAGTTCTTTAATTAATGAAGTGCTGGAGTTGGTGGGGGGTGGGGGTGATGGTGGGGGAGCAGAGCTTTGATTAGCTGAAGGCCATTCGTGACTACAGTAATGTGTGTTGAGGCCCTGAGCGAGAGTCCAGTTATTCAGGGACGGGGGGGCTTTGGGCTTATAGTTCGTAAGGGCCCTGAGTCCTCACCACACGGCTGCAGAGTCATTGGAACTGAACTGTTCCTGTAGACGGTTAGAGTACACAGATTCAGCTTTCTCCACTTCCCTGTTGAAGTGGTACTTTGCTTCTCTGTAGGTACTCCGGTCCCCGCTACTCCACGCAGCCTCCTTCTTCTTGCGCAGCTGTTGGAGCTTGGGTGTGAACCAGGGCTTGTCGTTGTTATAACAAGCCCTGGTGCGCATTGGAATGAAGCGCGCCTCATTGAACTGTATGTATGAGGTCACAGTGTCCGTATACTCGTCCAGATTGTCCGTTGCCAATCCAATTGCCTCCCAGTCTGTCGTCTCCAAACATGCGCGCAGCTCCCCCACAGCTTCAGCGGTGTACTTCTTAATGGTCTTCATAACAGGTTTAGCCAGTTTCAGTCTCTGTCTGTATGAAGGGATTAAGTGCACCATCACAAGATCATATAGTCCGAGAGCAACGCGGGACTGCATGGTATGCCTTGCTTATTGTAGTGTAACAGTGATCCAAAGTGTTCTCCTCAATGGTCGGGCATCTAATAAACTGCCTATACTTGGGTAATTCCTGGGTCAAATTTCCATTGTTAAAGTCACCAAGTACGATAACAAGAGAGTCCGGAAAAGACCGTTCCACATGTAAGATCTGGCCTGCAAGCGTGCGCTGAGCGTCATGCACGTCCGCTGGGCGGTATGTAGGAAGCCACCAGTATGAATGAAATTATCTCACTCGGTGAGTAAAAGGGCTTACAGTGAATGAAAAGATATTCCAGAGCACGAGAGCAGTTGGGTTATCACCGTCACGTCTGTACACCAGTTGCTGTTGATGGAAGAAGCAGACTCCACCGCTTCTCGGTCCGCGCGGAGAAGATGAAAGCCCTCCAGTTGAACACTCGCGCTCAGCCACGTTTCCGTGAAGCACAAAACACAAGATGAGGAAAAGTCCTTGTTTCTTCTCATCAGCAACGCTAGCTCGTCCATCTTGTTGGGAAGTGAGCGGACGTTGTAGAGGAAGATGCCAGGTAAGAGCGTGCGTAATCCTCGTCTGCGGAGACGGACGAGGGCTCCCGGTCTCTTTCCTCTTCGGTGCGGTTTCCCTCTTTTGATCAAAGAATGGACCAAATCCACAGCTGACGCTAAAATGACCGGTAATAAGTCCGTAGGGGTGATTGATCTGATGTAATAGCACACGGACATACAATTTACGCACAAAAACAAACAAAACAGGCAGCCGTGATCGGCGCCATGATGCTCAAAGGTTATATACGTTAGGTCAGGGAAAAACGCAGAGGCTATTTCATCCTTACAAGCGAGCAGGGAAACCTGCGAAACAGGCTTGTAGGGACCTAACGTATATTCTGCTCTACCCTGGTATTGAGCACTGTATAACGGATAAACCACAGAAACCTTGACTATATATATACACATATGTGTATATATATATATATATATATATATATATATATATATATATATATATATATATATATATATATATATATATATATATGGTTAGAGTGTCCGCCCTGAGATCGGTAGGTTGTGAGTTCAAACCCCGGCCGAGTCCTATCAAAGACTATGGGACCCATTGCCTCCCTGCTTGGCACTCAGCATCAAGAGTTGGAATTGGGGGTTAAATCACCAAAATGATTCCTGGGCGTGGCCACCGCTGCTGCCCACTGCTCTCCTCACCTCCCTGGGGGTGATCAAGGGTGATGGGTCAAATGCAGAGAATAATTTCGCCACAACTGGTGTGTGTGACAATCATTGGCACTTTAACTTTAACTTTTAACTTTATATACATATATATATATATATATATATATATATATATATATATATGAGGTGGTGACTTGTCATGGGTGTACCCCGCCTACCGCCCGAATGCAGCTGAGATAAGCTCCAGCGCTCCCCACCATCCCAAAAGTTGCAAGCGGTAGAAAATGGATGGATATATGTATATATATATATATATATATATATATATATATATATATATATATATATATATATATATATATACATTCAAAAATAAATATGCCCTCCTAAACCACTTATGATTTGATTTTTGATTTTTTTATTATTAAGGTTCCCCATTAGCTGGTTGCCACAACAACCCACTAGTCTTCCTGGGGTCCACAAACTCAATACAATTACAAGTAAAAGCATATAATTATAACTACACAGTACAGAAAAAAATAAAAGCATCAATAAGAAAACAAGCAAACAATTTACAGTCACAGAATAATAATTACCATATAAATATAACTTGTGTAGTTAATTTTATGGTATCAAAAGATAGCCAGTGGTGTTCTTTTTATATTTTTTTGTTTCAAGAAAATTACTTAGACAGCCTTTTTAATTGTGTCATCTCACAATCATTCAACGGATAGTGCCTCTTCCTTACGGCCACTTGACGCTGCTCCTGCAAGTCGTCTAATGTGATACAACACTGCCATCTGGTGGTAGAACAGTAAATACAACTCCCCCACGCTAATGTCATTTATAGCTCATGCCTGACATCTAGTGGCGATAGGCAGCATTTCAACCATTTCTTTAAAACTGCTTCTTTTTAAGGTGGACTATTAAATAAGATTTAATGTCGTTTTTTGTGAAAGTTGAGCAGTGACGTCACACTAAAGTTTTAATATTTACAGTTAAAAGTGGAAATACTCTATATGTTTATATTTAGATGTGCATATATTGAAATTAAACGAATAAAAATACTATTTGACGTATAATAATTAGAGCCGGAGGACGGGGGCTGCTTCTGCCTTAGTCGCGATGGAGGCGCGCTTCTGCGTAAAAGTAGATTTCCACCTTAAGAACTCAGCGGCCCCTTTCGGTGTTTGGTCGCCCGGCCTGGGTTTACCAGAGCCGCCTTGGCACGGCGGAGGTGATCCGCACGTCATGGTCCAGACCTGCTGCCTCTTTCACTCAATAATATGTGGGCTCTGTACCGAGGATGTCGTTGTGGCTTGTGCAGCCCTTTGAGACACTTGTGATTTAGGGCTATATAAATAAACATTGATTGATTGATTGATTGATTGATTTAATAAAAAGTCATCTCACGAAAGGGTTAAAACGTCACGTCTGAGGGGAAAGCTCCACTGTCTTTTTCTACAACGATTGATTATCATGGCAGCGCTCCAGGGTTTGGCCCCTCTCACATCAAAGGGGTCCCGAGAAAGGGGCGGGACCCCGGGGGCCAGGGGCGTATATAAGGAGGGGAGCCGGGCTGAAGTTTTAAAAACAGACTAAAAGCAGGCACTTGAGAGGAAGACCTGTGGGATTTACTACTGAGATCCAACTTTTCTTTAAATGGAATTTGCACTGGATGTCATATTGTAGACTTTTTTGTGTTAAAGTTTGTAAAGCATTTTAAGGACGTTTTTATTCTAATTCTCTCTGGTTGGATTCCACTTTTATGATGTGGCTCTGCTGTGTTTTTGTTGGTTTGATGGCCGAGCTGTGCGTCGGCGCTTGGGAAGAAAGCACCGTGGTTCCAGTCCGGTTAGACGCCGCTGATGAGACGCGGGTGTACCGGCTAGACGTATTCGACCAAGAGTTCACCTTGCAGCTGGAGCCCGATCACACCTTCCTGGCCCCGGGGTTCGTCTTCCACGTTGTGGGGAGTCCCGAGTCCCACCCGAGCCCGGCGCCGAAGAGCCACCGGGACGAGTCGGAGTGTTTCTTCTCGGGCACCGTGAACGGGGACGAGCACTCCGCCGCCGCCGTCAACCTGTGCCAGGGACTCCGAGGTGGATTTTACTTGGACGGGCAGGAGTTCTTCATCCAGCCGCTGGACGAGACCGAGAAGGTGCACGTCGTCCGCCGCAGGGGTCGAGCCGCCGCGGCGGGAGAGGAGAGCGCCAAGTGTGGGGTCAATGAGGACGAGGCGAGGGTGCCGAAAAATCTGCAAAAGGAGCCTGGAAACTCCGAGCAGACCGGTAAGAAATATTTTACATTTCATATTTTATTGACAAAAATCTAAAATCTATTAAAAACTTAGCTCCGGTTTTGACAGAAGGGGCGGAGTTACGGCTCAAAGTGGGCGGGAGTACTTCTTTCGGAAGGTGGAGGAAGGCGATACTGTCATTTTTGGCGTCGGTCCGATACTGATCATTGAAAGATTTTCCGATTTAAAAAAAAGAAAGTATATATATACTTTTTGTGTATATATATATATATATATATATATATATATATATATATATATATATATATATATATATATATATATATTGTTATTTTATTTTATTTAAAAAAAATGTAATCATTCCATCCATCCATTTTCTACCGCTTGTCCCTTTCGAGGTAGCCGAGGGTGCTGAAGCCTATCTCAGCTGCGTTATTATTATTGTTATTTATTTATTTATATATATATATATATATTTTTTTTTTTTTTTTTTTTTTGGGGGGGGGCTGTTTTCTCAGTACCTGTATTATGATTTACCTATCAAATGAATAAATAAATATTCAAAAAATAGAAAATATCATTTACGGAATTGTATTGTCATACCAGCCCACGTGAGAAGGCACCGCATGTTTATCTTTTTGTAATAATTTTCAAAATAAAAAAATATTATTTATCAAACGTTTATCATGTTTGTAATCACAATAAACCCCAGGAGAGAAAAAAAAGTATAAAGTAGGGTTGTGAATCTTACATCTTGTAACCAAATCTCGCAGTATATTAATTGGTAAAAAAAAAAAAAAAAATTAAAAAAAAAAACTTTTAGGTTGCCAAAAAAAAAAATCAAACAGATTTCTGAAAAGTATTAATCGATTTAAAAACATAATTTATTTTTCTGCAATCCTCACGAAATAAATAATAATAATAATGTTAATATCAACAAAATAAATCAATTATCCAGATATTACCTTTTTACTTGAAACATTTAAAGGGAAACAGTGCAAAATAAGTTAAAAAAAATAAATAAACTACTATTGGTGCCCATTACCCCCAAAATCATTTTGTAGTCCGTAGGTTATATAACAATGCATAAACATAACAATATAACATGGAGAGTAATATCCATCCATCCATCCATTTTCTACCGCTTATTCCCATTGGGGTCACGGGGGGCGCTGGAGCCTATCTCAGCTACAATCGGGCGGAAGGCGGGGTACATCCTGGACAAGTCGCCACCTCATCGCAGGGCCAATGGAGAGTAATATAATAATAAAAACATAAACATATCGATATCATCATGGCGGTATCTATCCGATACGGATATCGACCTTTATATCGATATTTGGATCGATATAGGATGAGGGGGTGGGGGGTTTGGAAGGAGCTGAGCGGCGCTTACTCACCTCCTGGTACAGAAATCTGTCCCCTAATAGAAAGGATTTTCCTCCCCACAAACTCAAAGTTTCCGACACAAAATGTCGTTTGAAGAATGTGTTAGTCATCAAAGGGCAGAATTTAAAAAAATAGATACATAAATGAAAAGACCATGCTGTGTGTATAGGAACCCTTCTTGTAACTGTTAATCTCTTCAAAGTGCGTAAATAAAAATAACAAAATGGTTCTCCCCGTCCCTTCAGACCACCACAGAACCAGGCGTTTTGTTTCCACTCCTCGCTACCTGGAGATCATGTTGGTGGCCGACCAGTCCATGGCCGAGTTCCACGGCGCCGGGCTCAAAGCCTACCTCCTCACCATCATGGCCGTGGCCTCCCGCCTTTACCGCCACCCCAGCATCCATAACTCCATCAGCCTGGCGGTGGTGAAGGTGCTGGTGGTCTACGAGGAAGAGCGAGGCCCTCAGGTGTCGTCCAACGCCGCCATGACCTTACGCAACTTCTGCCAGTGGCAGCGGCAGCACAACCCCCCTAGTGACCGCCACCCTGAGCACTATGACACCGCCATGCTCTTCACAAGGACGGTAAGTCTGACACATGGAGAGTAAGGACGAGGAAGAAAATATTTATGGACTAACTCATCTGCTTTTGTAGGATCTGTGCGGCGCTCATTCCTGCGACACTCTGGGAATGGCAGATGTCGGCACCGTGTGTGACCCGGACAGAAGCTGCTCCATCATTGAAGACGACGGACTGCAGGCTGCGTTTACAGTAGCACACGAGCTAGGTGAGTACTACAGGATCACTGTCTCACTGTCCGCAGGGGCATAGCACCAAATTCTGGACCGTCTAAAGGGCCCCCAATCCGACACTAAACCTTAACTTTAATCAAGGGTCCTTGAATGCAATACAGTTATGATGTCGTTTTTAGTCCCTCCCATTTAGTCCTTTACTTCGACGCACTGCTAAACTGATGTGCATGTGTCTCCGTAGGTCACGTTTTCAACATGCCTCATGACGACGCCCAGCTGTGCTCCGGGGTTAACGGTCCCCACTGGGGCTCCCACATGATGGCCTCCACCCTGGCCAATCTCGACCAGCAGCAGCCGTGGTCCCCCTGTTCCGCCCTCATGGTCACCACCTTCCTGGATAACGGCCACGGTCAATGCCTGCTCGATAAGCCCGCCAAGCCTCAAGCGCTCCCCCAGCCTCTTCCGGGGACGGTCTACGACGCGGACCACCAGTGTCGCCTGACCTTTGGTGACGACTCCCAACACTGTCCCGACCTGAGCACCACCTGCGCGGCTCTGTGGTGCACAGTGACAACTTCCAACGGTTTGCTGGTCTGCCAAACCAAGAACTCCCCGTGGGCAGACGGGACACCGTGTGGACACGATAGCTACTGTCTGGCCGGACAGTGTCTCACAAAGAGCCAAGCCGTCAAACATCAGGTAGGGAGCCGGACTCCATCCGAAGACATTTTGTTTTAAAGTTTGACCAAAATCTAAACCAATGTGAACGTTGTGTTTCCAGATTCCTGTCAACGGTGGCTGGGGAGCATGGGGTCCTTGGGGTGACTGCGCTCGAACCTGCGGCGGAGGAGTGCAATACTCTTTCCGGTCCTGCGACAACCCTTTGCCTAAGAACGGAGGCAAATACTGTGAGGGCAAGAGGATCCAGTACCGCTCCTGTAACACTGAAATCTGCCCCAACACCAACGGTAAGTCAGTGCTAACTAAAGTCAAACTTTGCTGGTATTTGGACAACGCAAACCTAACCTCTGGTTCATTTTCTTAGGTCTGTCCTTCCGGGAGGAACAGTGTCTGGCTCACAACGACATGTCCGCCCAAGTGTCTCTCGGTTCGGGAGAGGGTGTTGAATGGGTGCCCAAATATGCTGGAGTTTCGCCCAAAGACCGTTGCAAGCTAGTGTGTCGGGCAAAGGGGACGGGATACTTCTTCGTCCTTAAATCTAAGGTGAGATTTGGAGATTTGACGGTAATATCGTTTCACAAGGTTGTAAACTGTAAGTAGGTTAGATATAATTATTGAATACCATTAAAATCAAAAGAAAGATTACTATTTCAGTGGCCCCTCTGTAGAGGAAAAGTTGGGCCCAGAGGTAAAAAAAAGTTGGGACCTTATGTCTTGTTCTATCCTTTCAAAGGCACGATTTGCGTCTTTGTGCCATTTGGCCACTTGATGGCACTGTTGGCTCACCGTTCCCCCGCTCCGTCTGCAGCCAAAGGGCTATTCATGCTTTGCTCGGTTAATGACGAGCTTTACCTTGCCTGTTTACTTTCGCTTTACAAATAAGAAATAGCGAGATGACGCAATGACAAAATCGTGGTAAACGTTATCGATCATAAATCTGGTTTCACTTGACCAGTATTTGTTGTAGTAGTGTTTATATCCGTGAAAGCAGACTCCAGAGACTTGTAAACTTCACACAGCTTCCTTTACTCGTGCTTGTTAATCCACACTGTTAATCCCCACAACACCTCCAATGGACGATATGTAGTATTGTACTTAACATCTGTACAGTATTCACCTTTTCAAAGCTTGTAGGCAGTTTGAAGTCTGCAGTAGTCTGTAGTAGTCACAATGCCACAGCTGTTCTTGGAAGGCTCCTAAGTTCCAATTGTGTCATTGTTTCTCTCCAGGTGGCGGATGGAACCCCCTGCAGCCCCGATTCCACCTCAGTTTGCGTTCAAGGACAGTGTGTGAAGGCGGGATGTGATCGCATCATCGGCTCCAACCAGCGCTACGACAAGTGCGGCATGTGCGGCGGGGACGGAGCCACCTGCAAGAAAGTGTCGGGATCCCTGGAGCGTGCCAGGTACACAACCCCAGCCTTTGTTCACATTTTTATATTGAAGCCATCAAGGCTCTTCTGTATATGATTGGACTAAATTGACTTAATTGTCCAGGCCTGGGTACCAAGACGTGGTGACTATACCCGCGGGCGCCACCCATCTGGACGTCAAGCAGCGTTCCCCTGGCAATGGCCGCCATGACAACAGTTACCTGGCAGTGCGCCGACAGGATGGCACCTACCTGTTGAACGGCGATTATAAGCTAATGACCATGGAGTCGGACATCACCCTGCAGGGTGCGCTGTTGCGCTACAGCGGTTCCTCCGCCAGCCTCGAGCGACTCCGCAGCTTTTCCCCCCTGCCTGAGCCTCTCACCATCCAGGTACTGTCGGTGGGGGATGCCCCGAGGCCCAGAGTGAAGTATAGTTACTTTGCCCCGAGACCCAACAACGCCGCTTCCCCCAACAACAACGGCGGCCGTCGGCATTCCATCAACGCCATCCGAGAGCTGGGGGTGGCCGAGTGGACCCTGATGGAGTGGGGTCCCTGCTCCCAGACCTGCGGGGGAGGCACGCAGCAGAGAGAGGTGGTGTGTCTGGACCCCCAGGGCCGCCCGTCCAAAGACTGCCCGGAGGAGCTGCGACCTTTGGCGTCGCGCGCCTGCGCCTCTCAGCCCTGTCCCACCTGGCTTCTCGGGGAGTGGTCTACGTGCTCCAAGACCTGCGGAAGGGGGTTCCGCAAACGTCAACTCCGCTGCATCGGCCAAGACGGCCGCACACTGACCCACGACAGCTGTGACTCCAAAGATCGGCCGCGGCCCCTGCTGGAACTGTGCTACCAGAGTGCCTGCTAAGGACTGCTTTGACAACCTGACCTCTGTTTGATGAATTCATTAATTCCGTGTGTGGTAACTCCAGTCCTGTCGGGAACCACGCCGACCGTGTCACGCGTTTGCAAAGTCCGACGCGGCGTGCCTTGCCTCCCACCAACATGAAAGAGTTGGAGCATGCTGTTTACCATCCTTATGTCATGCCCGTGTGTGTGTGTGCGTGTGTGTGTGTGTGTGTGTGTGTGTGTGTGTGTGTGTGTGTGTGTGTGTGTGTGTGTGTGTGTCGATGCATGTTTGTCCAAGCTGGGCTGGACGGATTCAAAGGGTATTGTGGCGTTTATATATAAAGAACATGTGTTCTACTTACTCAGCCCATCAGGTATGGAAAATAAGATTTATTCTGAACTGTCAGTCCACATTTTTATTTATCACAAACCTGTAGCACTTCACTTTTTTATGTGTATTTTTTATTTTATTTTATTTTTTAACCAGTGGCACATTGTAACGCTCATTTTCTCTCTCTGAATGCCTCGTTTTGTTTTTTTTTACATTTAGCCATATCTTGAAAACCAAAGACGTGTGTGTGTGCGTGTGTGTGTGAGAGAGAGAGATAGAGTGTGTGGAGACCTAAAGAGGGACTTGTCTCCTGCTACTACTTCATAAGTAAGTCTCTCCTGCCTTCTGCGAAGGCATCCTGTTTTTTCACAGTTGTCTCTTTTTGTACAGAATATCCAAACATTATTTATTTTTGTACAGCCTGTTATATATAATCATGTGGCCTCTTTTAATATTATTTTTTATTTGTTTTTGAGATCACAGAAGGAAGTAGAATAAAAAGAGTATTTATACAGTGTTTTATATATATATATAAATATGGTCCTAGGTTCATGAATAAAATATCACAGTGACTCATGCAAGTATTGTCTCCGTCTTTTGACACACGCACGCAATCCCGCCACCAAAAATGACCTTGCATGCGGCGTCCCCACTGCCCGGCTTCCTGTTGAGACTTCCGCCTTGCAGCAAAAAGTGGCTTGTTTTCCTGTAATTATGAACAATTATAAAGCAGATTAGACAGACGCATCATATACAAATGCTTCAGCACATTTTCTGACTCTGAGTGTGGCAAAGAAAATAAATAATGAGCCTACTTTTTTTTACCTGCTTTGCATGCCTGCAGCATCATTGCAGCTGGCAAGAAACATCTGGAAGACATTTGGAATCATTGCTGCTCCATGTGGGTGGCAGAGCTAAATTATTCTTCATCTTGCTTGTTTGATTTTCAGACTTTGTCATTCTGTGCAACAAATTGAAGGTCTTGACCAGGCGTCCCCAAGCTTTTTGACTAGGGGGCCACATTAGGTTAAAGAAATGTGCCTATCTATATACATATATATATACAGTCATGGTCAAAAGTTTACATACACTTATAAAGAACATGATGTCATGGCTGTCTTGAGTTTCCAATAATTTCTTTAACTCTTATTTTTTTCTGATAGAGTGATTGGAGCACATACTTGTGTTGGTCACAACAAACATTCATTTGGTTCTTTTATGAATTTATTATGAGTACTGAAAATGTGACCAAATCTGCTGGGTCAAAAGTATACATACAGCAATGTTAATATTTGGTTACATGTCCCTTGGCAAGTTTCAAACTGCAATAAGGCGCTTTTGGGAGCCATCCACAAGCTTCTGGCAAGCTTCTGGTGGAATTTTTGACCACTTTTCTTGACAAAATTGGTGCAGTTCAGCTAAATTTGTTGGTTTTCTGACATGGACTTGTTTCTTCAGCATTGTCCACACGTTTAAGTCAGGAGTCTGGGAAGGCCATTCTAAAACCTTAATTCTAGCCTGATTTAGCCATTCCTTTACCACTTTTGACATGTGTTTGGGGTAGAGATGCCCGATAAATGCGTTAAAATGTAATATCGGAAATTATCGGTATCGTTTTTTGTTTTTTTTTTAATTCATCATCAGCCGTTGTCAGTCCACTGCTGGACGAAAGCCTCAGCATGTTTCTGCCATAATGAACGATCTCTAGCTGCTCTCTGCCACTGCACTGTTCCCTCTGGAACTGCTGGGGACTGGGGGCTGTCTTCTTGGCGTACTTTTCATGCTGGTTATTAGCCTACACCTTCCACGCTGGCTTGGTGCGGGTTGGAAGGGGTATTTTATATCAGAGATCCTTCCCCTAGACTAATTGCCTTACTGGGCTGTTGAACTTAGTCTGTCCTGTTGGTTGTCCGCGCCCCAATTACCCAGGGAACCGCTCAGCTTTATGGCGCTGACCGCCCGCCAGTCACAAGAGAAAGCGAACGATTCTTTGTGTGCATTTTATAGACATTAGTTGGGACTCACTAACCCCACACACAACCTCCCATCTCATGCCTGGATGTAGTTTAACGTCATACCCAGGACCATTTTTTTAATGAAATCAACATAAAAAACACAAGACACACTTACAATTAGTGCACCAACCCAAAAAACCTCCCTCCCCCATTTACACTCATTCACACAAAAGGGTTGTTTCTTTCTGTTATTAATATTCTGGTTCCTACATTATATATCAATATATATCAATACAGTCTGCAAGGGATACAGTCCGTAAGCACACATGATTGTGCGTGCTGCTGGTCCACTAATAGTACTAACCTTTAACAGTTAACTTTACTAATTTTCATTAATTACTAGTTTCTATGTAACTGTTTTTATATTGTTTTACTTTCTTTTTTATTCAAGAAAATGTTTTTAATTTATTTATCTTATTTTATTATTATTTTTTAAAAAGGACCTTATCTTCACCATACCTGGTTGTCCAAATTAGGCATAATAATGTGTTAATTCCACGACTGCATATATCGGTTGATATCGGTATCAGTTGATATCGGTATTGGTAATTAAAGAGTTGGACAATATCGGAATATGGGATATATGCAAAAAGCCATTATCGGACATCCCTAGTTTGGGGTCATTGTCCTGTTGGAACACCCAACTGCGCCCAAGACCCAACCTCTGGGCTGATGATTTTAGGTTGTCCTGAAGAATTTGGAGGTAATCCTCCTTTTTCATTGTCCCATTTATTCTCCGTAAAGCACCAGTTCAATTGGCAGCAAAACAGGCCCAGAGCATAATACTACCACCACCATGCTTGACGGTAGGGTTGGTGTTCCTGGGATTAAAGGCCTCACCCTTTCTCCTCCAAACATATTGCTGGGTATTGTGGCCAAACAGCTCAAGGGACATGTAACCAAATATTAACATTGCTGTATGTATACTTTTGACCCAGCAAATTTGGTCACATGTTCAGTGGACCCATAATAAATTCATAAAAGAACCAAACTTCATGAATGCTTTTTGTGACCAACAAGTATGTGTTCCAATCACTCTATCACAAAAAAAATAAGAGTTGTAGAAAGTATTGGAAACTCAAGACAGCCATGACATTATGTTCTTTACAAGTGTATGTCAACTTTTGACCACGACTGTATATGTAAAGCAGGGGTGTCAAACGTACGGCCCACAGGCCCTCGAACAGGTTTAATCCAGCCCGCAAGATTAGGTTGCTAAATATAAAAATGAGCTGCATTTTTTTATGAAAAAAACTGCCGTTCTAAATGCGTCCACTGGATGTCGCAATAGCAATTCCATTGTAACCCATGTCACACATGACACTGTTTAAGGATGATGTGTCTGCTGACTTTTAGCGCCCTCTGGATTGGCTGACGTTACTCCAATCAGCGCAGGTGCAAGCTGCTCCTGTTTTGGCTGGCAGCAGATGGCGGCAGTATCGACGCATACGGTAATACCTTCTTCCATTGTTGATTATCAACTCAACAAATGAAATAACAAAACAGTAAGATGCAAAGACTTAAGTCAACTTGACCATCATCTTTGTAGTTAGCGTTCCGTGCATTCTATTTGTTGAATGCACGATCCGCACCCTGAACTCCATTGTGTTTTTTTACATTTGTTGTGTTCGTTCTATCTTATTTTATGCAAAAATCTACAATGTTCATAATCGTTAAGTTTGTAGTTATGTTACCTTGATTTCGGCTACGGCGTCATTTTGATAATTGTTTTGTTTATATTATAATTGTATTGTTTGAGTGATGATAAATGAATGTGTTGTGGCAGTTGCGGATTTCACAAACGCGGCTGTTTGAGGAAACACTCGATTGCTTTTCCAAACATTTTTAATAGTGAACTGCCAACATTAGAAACCTAAACAGGACGTGCTCAAAGTTTAATGACTTTGTAAAAACACTGAAACAAAGTCTAAGTCCATTGTGTTCTTCATGGTATTTTTGAAACTTCACCAACTTTGTTCCTCAGAATTTTCAACTAACTTGAAGTGTTTTGCCAAGAGGATTATTTGTAATGTGTACATTTTCAGAATGTGATTGTTCTAAATTTTGGCCAAAGTAAAACAAAGAAAACAATCTGAAAATGTCTTCATTTAAAAAGTTTTGATGCCAAGAATTTACTAGTCCGGCTCACGTGGGAATAGAATTGAGCTAAAATGACACTCCTGACCTAAAACTAAAACTGATCTAATGCTTTTTTTTGTTACTGTAATGTTTATTTTACGCTAAAATTCTGCCGACTGCCAGTTTTTTCCCACAACACCATTTTTACAGTGTACATGTTAACAGATAATTTGCTTTGACATCATAAGTTAAACAGATATTTAAGTATTTATTTCATTTTAACCCCCCAACATTTTTTGGAATATATGATAATATAATATTTCATGCATTATTAGATAATAATAAAAATGTAAAAGCATGCAGTTCATGTATTGTTTTCTGTCAAAATAGAAAGAACGAATACATTTAGTGAGAAAAGATAAAGAACTTTATTACTGCATTGTGTATTGTAGTGGTGGGGCCAAAGTTTGACATCTGTAGCTTACCAGGTTTCTTATTACATTTTTTTATTCGATAATACAGATTGTTGGTAATGTCATTCACGTATGGGTTGAACAGTTTTGGTCCTAAGATTGACCCCTGGGGTACACCGTCGACTATATCTCGGCATGAAGATGTGCGTTCTTTGAGCTTCACATGTCGCTTCCTGTTTGTCAAATAGTTTTTCACTCCCAGTTGACTGAACGTAAAGTAATGTGGTTAGGATTTTACTCAGGTGGAAGTAGGGGTATGAAACATTCAACGAGGGTGGGAGGATGGTGAATCACAACGAAAGTTCTCAAACCACTGTAGCGTATAAAAAGTGGAACTGTTGATGCAGCCAGTAGTCAATATGACTCCTTTCAAACTGAAATAAAACGATGTGTAGGGCGTGGAAGATTTTGTTTCCAATAGGGCTGGGCAGATAGTATCGATACTGAGGGTAGATGCAATATCAACTCAACACTAAATTTTTAAGTTTTCTTCTATTCTCTGAAATATTTGTGTGTTTTGTTGTGTTGTTCATAAGTTACATTGTTGATGTTGTTGCATGTGTATTTATAATTGTATACGGTTTAAAGACAATAGGTTTGTGCACAAATAAGAGCTTTGGGGGCAAAAGCCGAAGAATTTGAATGAGACCCTTACAGTACTAAATAACTTTTTAAAAGTTTTTGTTTAGTTATATTTGCGCTGCTGACACTATTTTGCTCGAACAGTTGTGTGTAGTAAAATGGATTGATTGCATTATTTTGTTGCTATTACTACCTTGTCTTATATTGCTGTATTTATAATTATATCAGTGGTGTCAAATAATTTTTCAAATCAGATTAAACACACGGTTAATTTGGATTATTCCTGATTAATCACAGTTGCTACAAAACCTGTGGTACTTTTGTCGACGACGTTGCTGCGGGTATACTCCGCCAGCATTACTTTGGTTTTATTTAAAGTGTGGTCGGGGTGTATTTTGAAGTAAAAATTTACACCAGTTGGAGTCGCCTTACCTTTCAGGTAACAATCCGCTGTTATGGTAAAGGAGCATGTGCGCTCAAAATAAATTGCATTATTAATCTGCATGTATACATGATTAATGCTAAATTTTCGTGTGATTAATCAAGACTATTTAATTACATAATGAAGAGGACCGCAGCTTCAAGAGCCCAAGAGCTCAGGGGCCGGACATCAAAATGTGGATGTTTGCAGGTTATATTCCTTTGAAACAGTGTTTACTTAATTGCAAACTAAACACATGGGCGTTGAATTGATAAATTCATTATTCTGCCCTCGCTACTTGTTTCTAGCATGTGCAGCTAGACAGATAGTTAACAGCATGAAGAAAGAGAAGCCCCAGAAGTTTTGCTGAGGATTGATGTTCCTTCTTTTGAAGTCTTTTCCCTCATCAGTTTTATTTCTTTACACTTCTTCCTTCATTTAGGTTTGCAAGACTGAACATATAAACATAAACATTACAGAAGTACTATGTCCATTGTGTATTTGACATAAAATAAAATAGAAGGTTTTGTGTTAATACATTAAAAGTTAAAGTTAAAGTACCAATGATTGTCACACACACACTAGGTGTGGCGAGATTATTCTCTGCATTTGACCCATCACCCTTGATCACCCCCTGGGAGGTGAGGGGAGCAGTGGGCAGCAGCGGTGGCCGCGCCCGGGAATCATTTTGGTTATTTAACCTCCAATTCCAACCCTTGATGCTCAGTCATTCACACAATAAACGACAGATGTTTAAGCATGTAGAAATTAATCAACATCTACATCAAACATTGCACACGTTCATACTCTGTTGTCCAGTCGCTGTTAAAAGTCCGATTTTTGCGGTTTATTTAGATTTTTTTCAGGGTCGATAGTACCATTTTTGGTTTGAACAGTCTTCTTCTACTCCCCTCATTGCAGCTTCACTGTGACACCTTTGCCTCGCTGTTGGCCCCTGTGGGGCGGCGGGTGTATTGCATACATGAGCGACCATAGTTTGATTGGTTTCATCAAGGCTATTTGGGTGATGATCAGCGGGCCAAATGAAAAGAGGGCCACAAGTTGATCAGACCTTATGTATGTCAATGTGTTAAATTTGACAGCCCATTTTTATTTATTGTTAAATTCTTAACAAAAACGAAGTAAAACATGTATTTTAATTCCTGCATTTTATTTTGATCATAATCACGGTCAACAAAGACAAAATGACAAGAACATGAATCATCTGTCGGTATCAGTATTGGCAATACTTTCCATGTATTTACGCGGTGTGGGGTCGACAGGGGTGTCCCTCCAAATGCGTGGGGGGGGGGGGGGCTGTTTTACATGATGAAGCAAATGTAAATGTCAATTCATGAATGACATTCATATAAAACAATACCGCAAACATGTTCCGAGCCCCTTCCTGCTTCGTCACTGATAAGAAAACACACATTTCTTACGACGTTGATACTGGGTTTGATCTCTGGTTGTTGATCTCTGATCAAATGATTGTTTTAAATTATGTTAACTATGTTATTTCTCACTGTAAAATATAAATTATTAAACTATCTATTTCCCATGACCTCCTTTTATTACAAAATATGCATCAAATTCAATTCCATTCAAGTACAAACCCCGTTTCCATATGAGTTGGGAAATTGTGTGAGATGAAAATATAAACGGAATACAATGATTTGCAAATCATTTTCAACCCATATTCAGTTGAATATGCTACAAAGACAACATATTTGATGTTCAAACTGATAAACTTTTTTTTTTTTTTGCAAATAATCATTAACTTAGAATTTGATGCCAGCAACACGTGACAAAGAAGTTGGGAAAGGTGGCAATAAATACTGATACATTTGAGGAAGGCTCATCAAACACTTATTTGGAACATCCCACAGGTGAACAGGCAAATTGGGAACAGGTGGGTGCCATGATTGGGTATAAAAGTAGATTCCATGAAATGCTCAGTCATTCACAAACAAGGATGGGGCGAGGGTCACCACTTTGTCAACAAATGCGTGAGCAAATTGTTGAACAGTTTAAGAAAAACCTTTCTCAACCAGCTATTGCAAGGAATTTAGGGATTTCACCATCTACGGTCCTTAATATCATCAAAGGGTTCAGAGAATCTGAAGAAATCACTGCACGTAAGGAGCTAAGCCCGTGACCTTCGATCCCTCAGGCTGTACTGCATCAACAAGCGACATCAGTGTGTAAAGGATATCACCACGTGGGCTCAGGAACACTTCAGAAACCCACTGTCAGTAACTACAGTTGGTCGCTACATCTGTAAGTGCAAGTTAAAACTCTCCTATGCAAGGCGAAAACCGTTTATCAACAACACCCAGAAACTGCGTCGGCTTCGCTGGGCCTGAGCTCATCTAAGATGGACTGATACAAAGTGGAAATGTGTTCTGTGGTCTGACGAGTCCACATTTCAAATTGTTTTTGGAAACTGTGGACGTTGTGTCCTCCGGACCAAAGAGGAAAAGAACCATCCGGATTGTTATAGGCCCAAAGTTGAAAAGTCAGCATGTGTGATGGTATGGGGGTGTATTAGTGCCCAAGACGCCATTAATGCTGAAAGGTACATACAGGTTTTGGAGCAACATATGTTGCCATCCAAGCAACGTTACCATGGACGCCCCTGCTTATTTCAGCAAGACAATGCCAAGCCATGTGTTACATCAACGTGGCTTCATAGTAAAAGAGTGCGGGTACTAGACTGGCCTGCCTGTAGTCCAGACCTGTCTCCCATTGAAAATGTGTAAAATACCACAACGGAGACCCCCGGACTGTTGAACAACTTAAGCTGTACATCAAGCAAGAATGGGAAATAATTCCACCTGAGAAGCTTAAAAAATGTGTCTCCTCAGTTCCCAAACGTTTACTGAGTGTTGTTAAAAGGAAAGGCCATGTAACACAGTGGTGAACATGCCCTTTCCTAACTACTTTGGCACATGTTGCAGCCATGAAATTCTAAGTTAATTATTATTTGCAAAAAAAAAATAAAGTTTATGAGTTTGAACATCAAATATCTTGTCTTTGTAGTGCATTCAACTGAATATGGGTTGAAAAGGATTTGCAAATCATTGTATTCCGTTTATATTTACATCTAACACAATTTCCCAACTCATATGGAAACGGGGTTTGTACTTAAATCTAAGATAATAAAGTGCCTCTGCAAACCACCGCTAAACATTTATACACCAGTGTGAGGGGCGCTGGGAGCAAGGAAGGACACAACAACAGGGATGAGGATGCCGGAAGCCGGATACGTATACCAGGACCCCTCAAATTTTCTGGACAACGGGACTCTACCATCTGAGCCACACCGCCCCATTTTGCTTGAAGCCACTAATGTTAATACATTGTTTTTGTTATATATTTTTTACTTAGAACAATAGAACTGTGAGCAAGTTGCAAATAGCACCTTAAATTTGTTTTGGTAAAAAAATAAAAAATAAAAAAATAAAAATTCGAGTTAAAAAGTACATTACAGTATAAAAAAATGAATTGACACGTGTGAAAATAAAATGTATAATGTAAAATTTAAGCCTAGGGGTGGCCTTGGGGGAACAATACAAATATTTACAGTGTCGCCCACTCTTACTTGCTAATTATAATGCAAATAATATACAGCGGAAATGTTTTTCTCCGCAATAAAAGCCACGTAAATCAATTCATGGTACAAATATATACTATCATCATAATACAGTCATCACACAAGTTAATCATCAGAGTATATACATTGAATTATTTACATTATTTACAATCCAGGGGGTGGGATGAGGAGGGTTTGGTTGATATCAGCACTTTGGTCATCAACAATTGCATCATCATAGAAATGGACATTGAAACAGTGTAGGACTGACTTGGTAGGATATGTACAGCGAGCAGAGAACATAGTGAGTTCAGGTAGCATAAGAACAAGTATATACATTTGATTATTTACATTTGATTATTTACAATCCGGGGAGGTGGAATGTGGAGGGGGGAGGGTGTTAGTTAAGGGTTGAAGTTGCCTGGAGGTGTTGTTTTAGTGCGGTTTTGAAGGAGGATAGAGATGCACTTTCTTTTACACCTGTAAAACACATTTTCAGTTATTCACCTTTTTTTGTTAAGTACATAACTCTACATGTGTTCATTCATAGTTTTGATGCCTTCAGTGACAATCTACACTTTAAAGAGTCATGAAAATAAATAAAACGCATTGATTGAGAAGGTGTATATATACATATATATATATATATATATATATATATATATATATATATATATATATATATATATATATATATATATAGGGCAGCACGGTGGAAGAGGGGTTAGTGCGTCTGCCTCACAATACGAAGGTGCTGAGTAGTCTGGGGTTCAATCCCAGGCTCGGGATCTTTCTGTGTGGAGTTTGCATGTTCTCCCCGTGACTGCGTGGGTTCCCTCCGAGTACTCCGGCTTCCTCCCACCTCCAAAAACATGCACCTGGGGATAGGTTGATTGGCAACACTAAATTGGCCCTAGTGTGTGAATGTGAGTGTGAATGTTGTCTGTCTATCTGTGTTGGCCCTGCGATGAGGTGGCGACTTGTCCAGGGTGTACCCCGCCTGCCGCCTGATTGTAGCTGAGATAGGCTCCAGCGCCCCCCGCGACCCCGAAGGGAATAAGCAGTAGAAAATGGATGGATATATATATATATATATATATATATATATATATATATATATATATATATATATATATATGTATATATAAGGTATATATATATATATATGTATATATATATATATATATATATATATATATATATATATATATATATATATATGTATATATATATATATATATATATATATATGTATGCATGTATGTATCTCACAATAATGAAATTATATGATTTGGTTTAATTATTGTTTTTATGTTAAAACACATTTTCAGTTATTTCACCTTTTTTTGTTAAGTACATAACTCTACATGTGTTCATTCATAGTTTTGATGCCTTCAGTGACAATCTACACTTTAAATAGTCATGAAAATAAATAAAACGCATTGATTGAGAAGGTGTGTATATATATATATATATATATATATATATATATATATATATATATATATATATATATATATATATATATATATATATATATAAGGTATATATATATATATATATAAGGTATATATATATATATATTTATATAAAGACCTACTGACTCAAGCACTAGACTTCGCCTCAGACTACGACTCAATCACAGGCAACGAAAGAAACATCATCATCCACGCAAAAAACTCCATTCTCATCCACAACAGTACACCATGGCAAAAAAAGAACAATGCAACATTTGACGTCACTATGGGAAGTTTTGACGGAGCAGAAACGTGTGAACTCGTTGGGAGTTTCCTCCTCTCCCAGCTCGCTAGCCTCAATCTGAACCTTGGTATTTACCGTGATGACGGACTGGCAGTGTGTCGCGCCTCGCCAAGGAGCAGCGAGAATACCAAGAAGCGCATATGCCAAATTTTCAAAGAGAACGGCCTACGGATCACGATTGAAGCCAACAAGCAAACCGTCAACTTCCTTGACGTCACTTTCAACCTGAGAAATAACAGCTACCAACCATTCACGAAACCCAACACAACACTCCAATACGTGCACCATGACAGCAACCACCCACCCACCACCACGAAAAGAATACCTACCGGAATCAATAAAAGGCTATCGATGCTGTCATCTAGCAAAGCTGAATTTGACCAAGCAACCCCCGCGTACCAAAAAGCCCTTGATGAAAGCGGATACAATTTCACCCTCACCTATGAACCCACGCCAGGAAACCAGCCAAAAAAGAACAGAAAACGAAACGACATCATCTGGTACAACCCCCCATGCAGCAAAAACGTCTCAACTAACATTGGACACAAATTCTTCAATCTGATTGACAAACACTTTCCCAAAGACAACACCCTAAGAAAAGTATTCAACAAGAACAACATTAAATTGAGCTACAGCTGCATGAACAATATACGACAAATCATCTCAAACCACAACAAAACAATTGCAAATGAGCCGTCGGCCCCCAGACAGAGCGACTCCAAAACCAACAAAGGCTGTAACTGTCGAAAGAAACCTGATTGCCCTCTCAACGGGGGGTGCTTACAAACATCAGTTGTCTACCAATCTAAGGTAATACGCAAGGACATTAACACATCCGACACATATGTAGGATTAACCGAGGGAGAATTCAAAACCAGATGGAACAATCACAAGGCTTCTTTCAGGAACAAAAACCTGCGAAATACCACAGAACTCAGCAAACACATTTGGGACCTCAAAGACAATAATGTTGAATATTCAATAACATGGCAAATTCTTGCATCCAGCACACCTTACAATAGTGGTAATAAAAGATGCAACCTATGCTTGAAAGAGAAACTGTTTATTATTTACCGTCCAGACCTGTCATCCCTCAACAAGCGCAGCGAAATTGTAACAGCATGCCGCCATAGACGGAAACACCTCCTAGGTAACACATGAGCCAATCACCACGCCCCTAGGCCAGCCTGTACCCACCCACTCTGTGCCCTATATAAACCATGGTATGCGAATGCTCCCATTAAAATCTCCTGATGATTGAGGGTACCCCCCCCTCATGAAACAGGCCTGTAGAGATGAAATAGTCTTGTGATTTTTTTTCCCACACATACATATATATATATATATATATATATATATATATATATATATATATATATATATATATATATATATATATATATATATGTATGCATGTATGTATCTCACAATAATGAAATTATATGATTTGGTTTAATTATTGTTTTTATGTTTGTTTAGGTTTGTTGAATGTTATAAAATATAAACATTGCTTTAATAGTCTTCTGAGTTGAACAACAAATGTAACTGTGTGAATAGGAGGCAGGTATTATAAGTTTATACTTCTTTCTGCTCCTTTTCATTCCTTTTTTAAATGTATGTTGTTTTGATTGTTTTATTTTGTTTGACCTTGAATCAATGAAATAAAAAGAAAATTGGAAATATTTTAATGTACTTTTTGTTATATTGTATACTTTTTATATTTTATTACATTATATTTGTTTTCAATTATATTATATTTTTAGCTTGATATATATTTATATTTCCTATATTTTTTCACAAAAAACATCAGATATAAAAAAAATATTGCTTTTATTTTGAAAACGTCCGCCAGACGTTGTTCTTAGACGCTTTTGCTGACTTGATCTGTGTGTCCTGCTGGCGCTTTGAGGTGTGTGAGAACTTCTAAGGAGACTTGAGAGGAAGCGCTCACACGTGGAGGGAACAAACGGAGCTCCGACTTTTGAGGAGAAACGACAACTTTGTCCGTTTCTCGGTTGTTGTGAGACTATTGTTAGAGTCAATGTTATCAAATGACCCCATTATGTGATCCCTCCAACGTTTTTGCGCGGCTGTGATCAAGAGGAAAAAGGAAGGAGGGTCATGGAGGAACCTTGGAGGAGGACGCAGGCGGTCAGATGGGATCTACTGAGAAACTTGGTGTTTTGTTTTTTCTCTGGTAAGGTTTATGTTTTGTGTGTCTGAATTTTCTTTCTAAGTGACTTGTGAGTTGTGCTTTAACGGGTGGGGGTGAAGGGGTTGTCTGTAGTGTGAGGACAGACATGAGCCAGGACCTCCAAGGACCACCCAGGAGGAAGCCTGCTGACAGGACCTCCTGCTGGCATTGACATGGAAATGAAAAAGTCTTGTTCCATGAAGTCTCATTTTAAAAACGGCTTTAAATCTTCTTTTTTTTTCTACCTCCAATTGAACCCAAAGGGCAACATATTTATGCAGACTTCTCTCTCGTGTGGGAACCACTTTGCCCTTTTTGTTGTCTTTCCATTTGAAGTCATACACTGCAAATGGGAAAAGACGACAAAAAGGTTAAAATATGAATGCCCTGTACAATAATGGCTATTGTACCGTGACGATACCCAGGCCCGGCCCTAACCAATCTGGCGCCCTAGGCAAGATTTTAGGTGGCGCCCCCCCACATCGGCAGTGAAGTGTATATACTCACAAGAAACCGGATAGCTTTGTCTTTGACCTTTTTTTTACTTAAAGAAAGCAAATTAACAATCAGAATAGTTAACAAGATTAAAAAAAAAAAGAATAAATAAATGAATGCAAAAATGAATATATGAAATACAATATTTTTTACATACATATTGCTTAATTAACATTAATGATGTGCACTTTAACAACTAGGCTTACAACTATACCTAATATATAAAGGGGTGGAAAAGTGACTATTACCTGCAGGGCAAACATTAGCTAACCAGAAGGCAATAACAATGTAAACAAAAAACACCTGCTTAAAAGATCTAATACAAATGTCCCTGAGGTATGTAAGGTGGGAGTACTGTAATTACCTAACGTTACATTATTATTTTCCATAACAATTTAGCCCCCTCCACCATATTAACCCGACGTTAAAACAGAACTAGCTATTTATTGATTAGCAATTGCCGAATCATGTAACATTAGCTTCATGCTAAAAAGCCAGGTTACTATCACATTCTGTAACAGACAAATAATTTCATGTAGGCTAACGTTACCTACCTGCTACCTCTGTCTTTTTCTCGTTTCTCCTCCTCTTCTTTTCTCTTTTTTCTTCCCTGGGCACCTGACAGTTTTGGCCGTTTTGACATCTTGTGTTGATTTTTTGATGTGGTGACGTCCAAAAAGAGTCATGATACGGGAAGGGAGGGGGCGCACCGTGCGGGGGGGGCGTAATGTTGTAACAAATAATATTTCTATTATATAGGCTTTACTTTGCATTTTAATTAACGTGGGATTATTTTTTGTATTTAGAAATAATAGTACCAACTTTTTTTTTTTTTCTCCAACATTTGTGGCACTGGCGTGGCGCCCCCTGATGGACGGCGCCCTTAGCATTTGCCTATACGGCCTATGCCACGGGCCGGCCCTGACGATACCGATTCCCGGTATGTGGGAATCCATTTGGGTGCCAATTTTCGGTACTTTTTTGTGTGCGTTCATGTGTTAATAAATCTCATCTCAGGCCCCGTTTACACTAAGCCGGATAAGGTTATCCAGGGTAAATCCCACCTAACCTTATTCGTGTCCACACACAACAATGCCACCGTTTAAGACCGCCTCCGACCTCCGTCCGCCGGCGCAACGCGACCTGATACGCATGCGCGGAAAATACGCACGTCATAGTCCCCTCCTGTGTTGCTTTGTGTGCAAGTTCTTAAATTGAACTTATCTGAACAATATCCAGTGTTGTGGTATTTCAATTAACTGGAATCCAGTGTTCTGTGGCAGTGGTTCTCAACCGTTTTTCAGTGATGTACCCCCTGTGAATTTTTTTTAATTCAAGTACCCCCTAATCAGAGCAAAGCATTTTTGGTTGAAAAAAATAGATAAAGAAGTAAAATACAGCACTATGTCATCAGTTTCTGATTTATTAAATTGTATAACAGTGCAAAATATTGCTAATTTGTAGTGGTCTTTCTTGAACTATTTGGAAAAAAAGATAGGTTTTTATTTATATTTATAAAGGATTTTTGAGTTGTTGTTATTTTAAGAATATTTAAAAAAAAATCTCACGTACCCCTTGGCATACCTTCAAGTACCCCCAGGGGTACGCGTACCCCCATTTGAGAACCACTGTGCTGTGGGGCCCTATTGTAGTGAATCACACCTCAGCCATCATAAATTAATCAAATCTTTAATAAACACGTAAAAGTACACAATGTGATAAAAAACACATTACAACAATCAATTTAGGGATCTAGTCTGGTATCTAGTCTGATATCTGGTCAGGACACTCCTCACTTTTTTGCCTCCACCTTCATTGTCCATTCGTTTTTGGGGACTTTATAGACTCTGGACCTAAACGTCGAGTCCGCGACATACATGGCGGACAATAACTGATACAGTCTGCTTTGCCAGTCCAAAAGCATTCGCCATTTTCCGTAGTCTTCCCTTGACGACCAGGTAATACAAAGCACACGCTACCTTTTTTATCACATCCACAGGAGCTCGCATTCTTGTTGTCTCTCCTTCGACAAATGGACAAAGTTTTTTAGTAAGTAGAATCACAGCTGACCTGGACATTGGAAAGTTCTCTTGCCGTCTGAGAAGTGTTGTATCCCAAATAGCTGCAATCGCTTTCTCTTAAGGTATTCATGTGTGATTTCCACAAATGTCTGTACATGTAGAGGAAGGAGAAACACGGGCATGTCTGGATGACTTTCCTTCATATTTCCAGTGGTTAGCTCCGAGTTACGAAACCGCTTTATTATGAAGCTGGCTGTGGCGCGTTCTTTCTGACGTCACTTCCTGTGCGGGGCGCGGTCTTTCTGGCGTCACTTCCTCTCCGAACTCAGTTTGTAAACGATCCATGAGTCCATACAAAGAAGAAAAAAGAAGAAATACACGGCGCACTTACCCGTGTAAAAATTATCCAAAAATATCAAAACGGCCCCCCCGATACTTGACTTTTCAGTATGGTGAAAAAAGTTTACACAGCCCAGATCCAAAATATTAGGAGGTCTCAAAAAAATAAATAAAATAAAATAAAATATATATATATATATATATATATATATATATATATATACTTAAAACATAATATATATACTTAAAACATAATATATTATACACATACTTAAAATATAAAAAATATCAACAAATTTTAGTTAGTCACATAATTAAAAAGAAAATGATACTAACTTATGAATTAAGTTTAAAAAACATAATTAAAAGTGTAACTTAAAATTAATATCGAAAGTATAGATATTTTGATTTAGGGATCGATATTATAACATAAAGATCTGGTATCGGTGGTATCGATCCGCACATCACTAGTGTATAGGCTACAATGTGTTGCCGTAGTCAGGAAGTAGTCTTTGCCTTTCAGTTAAATGTGCCTGTCTTGTCTTTTGTTGCGCCCTACAAAGTTTTTATCCTGTAAGTATTGTACTTATTACATTTTAGTTGTTGTTTTGATTCACCAAATTTGGCGGTGTTGAAATCACTAATCGGTAGCATGTATATGGCATATTCAATGCAAGTTAGCCTCGTGCTAGCCCATTTTGAACAGTGGAGCCGTACTGTACTTTTGAGCGCTGACTATCAGGCATGCTTGCATTTTTGGCATGGAAAATGGCAACATTACCTAGAAACGGTCCGGCTGAGTCCGTGCTGACTGCTTGTGTCCCTGCCAAGTGCTTGAGCCGGTGTCACGTTCGCAACCGCACATGGCGTCACTGTGCAACAAAGGCATCGAAATATGGTGCCATTGTACATACCGCTCAAAAAGCAGTTACAGGCGACTCTGTCTTGTTTAGGACATAGAAAACACACACTTGTTTCAATGAATACATCTGAAGTTTCTCAATATCGGTATTTCCGTGAAAAAGTACGCGATCGCCATTACCGATTATTGCTTTTTAATGCCGATTCTCTCTGGCTGACACTGCATTTGTTTTGAGTCCTCGGCTGACAAGCGGCTAGCAGCTAATTGTGTCTCCGTACACCGTTTTTAGCTGCTACTCTAAGCTAATAATGGTAACCTCCATCACAATAAATTGCATTTCTAAGTGATTGATTTATTGATTGAAACTTGTATTAGTAGATTGCACAGTGCAGTACATATTCCGTACAATTGACCACTAAATTGTAACACCCGAATAAGTTTTTTAACTTGTTTAAGTCGGGGTCCACATTAATCAATTCATGGTAAAGTAAAGTAACATTATCACTGGAGGATGAGGCTTAATATGTCGCACACCGAGAGCAAGCCTAACCGCTAAGCTAGCTTTACACAACACCCAAAAAATAAAGGTAAAAAATAATGGAACCACGTTACTGCAGAAAGTAAGCACATATTACCAGGAAATTACCAAAATATGAGTCGAGAGAGAGGATAATATAACAACTGTTGGTGTGTCAGCATTGTTGCAATTATGTCAATTCCAAGGGTATTATCAGTATATAGTTTAGGGCATCCCAAAACTCTCTACCATCCAATATACAGAACCTATTCCAGGATAGAGATGCTCACCATAGTTACAGTCGAAGAGGAAACAACAAATTATATTTGCATAAATTTAGAACAACTTTAAAATCAATGTGCATTTCAGTGCGTGGAGTCACTCTGTGGAACAACTTAGGGGACGAGTTAAAAACGTGTTCTAACATGATTCAATTTAAAACACTGTTTAAAAAAGAAGTACTGAAGAAGTACGAGGAGGAAAGAGAGTGATGCCTTCAGCACAGAGCAATGGGAGAGAGGTGTATGGTCAGAGAGAGAGAGACAGAGTGTGTGTGTGTGTGTGTGTGTGTGTGTGTGTGTGTGTGTGTGTGTGTGTGTGTGTGTGTGTGTGTGTGTGTGTGTGTGTGTGTGTGTGTGTGTGTGTGTGTGTGTGTGTGTGTGTGTGTGTGTGTGTGTTGTCTCGTCTCATACTAACAGTGGTACTATTGTATTGTTAGTGTACAGGAGTTTTTCTTGTTTTTGTTTGTATGGTATTGTTCTTGTATTATATTGTTTATGTTAAATGTGGAATGAGGGAGTGGGGTTGGGATATTATAAGCATCGGCTTCATCCAACCCCTTTTCAAGCCTTGCACAAATGTCTCTGCCAAGATGTAAAAAAAAAAAATGTGGTGGTGTTCTGTGCAGGTTTGAAATAAATACTTCAATTCAATATGGTCGATGCGAGAGTGATTGCGTTGATATTTTTATTTTCCCATATTCCTTTTTAGTTGTTTTTGTTTATGTTTACAAACTTAAGGAATCATTCCCTGGACACAAAAACTAAATGATTTTAATGAGATTGTAGTTTGTTTACTTATTGTGTAGTATTGACTTTATTTTGCTCAAACAATCGAGTTGATATATTTTGCGTTCGTATTATTACACTCTAGGGCTGCAACTAACGATTAATTTGATAATGGATTAATCTGTCGATTATTACTTCGATTAATCGATTAATAATCGGATAAAAGAGACAAACTACATTTCTATCCTTTCCAGTGTTTTATTGAAAAAAAACAGCATACTGGCACCATGTTCTGGACATTGGGGATGTAGCATACAGCAATAATAACACTGAAATGTAACTCATCAGATCAGAACTGAATCAGATATTGTACACGTTTCTGTTGTGAATAATAAAGGATTCATTTTAGGCTGCCTCTGAATAATAGCATGAAATATTCCAGCACCTTCATAACATTTAGTTATACTAAAGCGTCACTCAAATAGAAATATATTTATATAGCTTTATCGGGCCCGGCTACATTGATCCATTATGAAACCAACCTGAGATATTTCTGTCCGTTACGTTTATTTCGAAATTGGTAACCGTGCGTTTTCTCTCTCAAAACGGGGTCAAATGTGCCGGAGACACATTATCAGCCCCGCATTGCAACAAAGGCATAACGTTAACGTTACTCACAAAAAAGCTGAACTCATGAATGCCTGTTGCCACTATGGACTTAAAAAGTTACGTACCATGAGTTCCCTTCATCCATGGCTCCAACATGTTTCCTTTTCAGGTGCTCCTGAAGCAATGTTGTACTTCCGTGCCATTTTGCAGGAAACGGTCTTCTTTGAAGTCTTTAAAGTGAAGTGTTCCCACACTTTTGACGACTTAGGTCGTACACTTTTCTCCATTGAAGCAATAACCTCAAGATGTTTTTCCGCTGAACTATCGGTACTGTTTTCCTGCGCCATTTTTCGAATGCTTCCAGCAAAGGAGACGGCGTCGTCACGTGAGCTGCACATGACACATCATTGGCTAACTTACTGGCACCTCATGAGACGTAGCCTCAGCGCCGCCCTGGCACTGTTTTTGTACTTATTTTGATTATTCTTTCTCAGCTGTTTGTAAATATTGCCGTTTATAAATAAAGGTTTATTTGGAAAAAAAAAAAAAAAAAAAAGCCTCCGCGCATGCGCATAGCATAGTTCCAACAAATCGATGACTAAATTAATCGGCAACTATTTTTATAATCGATTTTAATCGATTTAATCGATCAGTTGTTGCAGCCCTATACACTCACTATGAATAAATAGAGAAATGACCAGTTGATACATGTGATCGGTATCCTTACTGGTATCGGCCGATCTCATGAATGATCGGTATCGGAACGGGCAGCATAAAACCCTTATGGGAAGACCTGTAATCTGGGAACGGCGTGGCACGGTTGGGAGAGTGGCCGTGCTAGCAACCAGAGGGTTCCTGGTTCGATCCCCAGCTTCTACCAACCTAGTCATGTCCGTAGTGTCCTTGAGCAAGACACTTCACCCTTGCCCCTGATGGGTGGTGGTTAGGGCCTTGCATGGCAGCTCCCGCCATCAGTGTGTGAATGTGTGTGTGAATGGGTGAACGTGGAAATAGTGTCAAAGCGCTTTGAGTACCTTGAAGGTAGAAAAGTATAACCCATTTACCATTTAATCTACACGGTGTGTGTTGCAGGTGTCAGCGAGGCCAGGTGCCATGGCTGCATGGAGTACTGTTGTGAAGGCTCGCCGCCATTCTGCTGCTCCTACTATGCCTACGTTGGAGACATCCTTTCGTGAGTTTAGCGCCAAGCTCCCATCTGCCTTTTTTTTGGAGCGTAAAACTTTCTTTCATGCAAAAAAAAGTCAGTCCATCCCCTTGCGCTACGTAACCAATATGGCGGCGATTGAGGCCCACCAGCTGGCCTTTAACTTACCACAAGCATCTGACCTTTGACTTGTTACAGCACAGCTGCTTTATCGCTTTCACCGAGGTGTCCGACGGGAATCCTCACACTTACCAAGCGCGACGTGGCGTTTGTGTCGACGCCATTCACACCGCAGACGCGGTCACCGTGGCAACAACCTCAAACCCCTTCTCCTCATATGTGACCGTTTTGCGTGTTCCAGGGGCACCGCCATCTCTGGGATCGTGTTCGGTGTGGTGTTCCTGATGGGCGCCATAGCCGCCTTGTTCCTGTGCGTGTGCATGTGTGTGAAGAACGGACACGGTGCCCGGGTGGGCGTGTTCAGCACCTCTTACATCAACACTGTGACGCAGGGATGCCCAGGTGAGCACACTGCTCTGCTTATGATTGTGTTTTCACTTCATTACATCACATATTTACAATTTCACATTACAACATGTCCCACATCTTTTGCCTTAATTGCTAGCTGACAACTAAAACCCTAATCGTTAGCTGACAAACTAGTGCGCTAATTGCTAGCTGGCAACTGGCGCATTAATGGCTACCTGGCAACTGGAGCGGCAATCGCTGCCTGGCAACTAAAGTGCTAATCACTAGTTGGCAACTAGTGCATGAATCGCTACATGACATCTAGAACGATAATCGCTAGCTGGCAACTAGAGCGCTAATCGCTAGCTGATAACTAGCAGGTGAATCTCTTCTTGACAATTAGAGCACCAATTACAAGCTGAAAATCGGTTATCTGTCAAATAGTGCGCTAATCGCTAGCTGACAACTAGTGTACGGCTCACTCACTGACAACTAACCCGCTAATCGCTAGCAGTAGACTAGAGCGCTAATCCCTAACCAATGCATTATTTGCCAGCTGGCAACTAGCACGATAGTAGCTACCCGACAACTAGACTGGTATTCGCTACCTGGCAAATAAATCGCTGATCGCTAGTTGACAACTAAAGCGCTAATTACCAGCTGGCAACTAGAGCGCTAATCGTTATTTGTTAACTAAAGCGTCAATTGCTGTCCGTCAACTAGAGCGTTAATCGCTAAATGACAATAGGAGTGCTAATCGTTAGCTGGCAACTAAAGCACCAATCCTTAGCTGATAACTAACGCGTTAATCGCTACCCAACAACTACAGCGCTAATTGCTACCTGGCAACTGGGGCGCTGAGCGCTAGCTGTTAACTAGCGTGCTACTAGCTAGCCGACATGTAGGGCACTAATAGCTAGCTGGCAAATAACGCGTCAATGGCTAGATGGCAACTAAAGCGCTTATCGATAGCTGGCAACTAGAGCACCAATCGCTAGCTAGCAACTAGAGCACCAATCGCTAGCCGTCAACTAGAGCGCCAATCACTAGCCGTCAACTAGAGCGCTAATCGCTAGCGGAAAAACTAATGCAACAATTTCTAGCTGGCAACTAACCAACGCTAATCGCTACCTGACAACTGGAGCGCTAATTGCTAGCTGGCAACTAAAGCGCTAATCACTATCAATCAATCAATCAATCAATGTTTATTTATATAGCCCTAAATCACAAGTGTCTCAAAGGGCTGCACAAGCCACAACGACATCCTCGGTACAAAGCCCACATAAGGGCAAGGAAAAACTCACCCCAGTGGGACGTCGATGTGAATGACTATGAGAAACCTTGGAGAGGACCGCATATGTGGGTAACCCCCCCCCTCTAGGGGAGACCGAAAGCAATGGATGTCGAGTGGGTCTGACATAATATTGTGAGAGTCCAGTCCATAGTGGATCCAACATAATAGTAAGAGTCCAGTCCATAGTGGGGCCAGCAGGACACCATCCCGAGCGGAGACGGGTCAGCAGCGCAGAGATGCTCCCAGCCGATGCACAGGCGAGCGGTCCACCCCGGGTCCCGACTCTGGACAGCCAGCACTTCATCCATGGCCACCGGACCTGTGCCCCCCCCCTCCACAAGGAAAAGGGGAGCAGAGGAGAAAAGAAAAGAAACGGCAGATCAACTGGTCTAACAGGGGGGCTATTTAAAGGCTAGAGTATACAAATGAGTTTTAAGATGGGACTTAAATGCTTCTACTGAGGTAGCATCTCTAAATGTTACCGGGAGGGCATTCCATAGTACTGGAGCCCGAATAGAAAACGCTCTATAGCCCGCAGACTTTTTTTGGGCTCTGGGAATCACTAATAAGCCAGAGTTCTTTGAACGCAGATTTCTTGCCGGGACATATGGTACAATGCAATCGACAAGATAGGACGGAGCTAGACCGTGTAGTATTTTATACGTAAGTAGTAAAACCTTAAAGTCACATCTTAAGTGCACAGGAAGCCAGTGCAGGTGAGCCAGTATAGGTATATATATAGGTATATATGTATATAGTTGTATAAAGGTATATACAGTATAGACGTAATATGATCAAACTTTCTTGTTCTTGTCAAAAGTCTAGCAGCCGCATTTTGTACCAACTGTAATCTTTTAATGCTAGACATAGGGAGACCCGAAAATAATACGTTACAGTAGTCGAGACGAGACGTAACGAACGCATGAATAATGATCTCAGCGTCGCTAGTGGATAAAATAGAACGAATTTTAGCGATATTACGGAGATGAAAGAAGGCCGTTTTAGTAACACTCTTAATGTGTGACTCAAACGAGAGAGTTGGGTCGAAGATAATACCCAGATTCTTTACTGATTCGCCTTGTGTAATTGTTTGGTTATCAAATGTTAAGGTGGTATTTTTAAATAAATGTCGGTGTTTAGCAGGACCGATAATCAGCATTTCCGTTTTCTTGGCGTTGAGTTGCAAGAAGTTAGCTGACATCCATTGTTTAATTTCATTAAGACACGCCTCCAGCTGACTACAATCCGGCGTGTTGGTCAGCTTTAGGGGCATGTAGAGTTGGGTGTCATCAGCATAACAATGAAAGCTAACACCGTATTTGCGTATGATGTCGCCTAGCGGCAGCATGTAAACACTAAAGAGTGCAGGGCCAAGAACCGAACCCTGAGGAACTCCGCACGTTACCTTAACATAGTCCGAGGTCACATTATTATGGGAGACGCATTGCATCCTGTCAGTAAGATAAGAGTTAAACCACGACAAAGCTAAGTCTGACATACCAATACGTGTTTTGATACGCTCTAATAAAATATTATGATCGACGGTATCGAAAGCAGCGCTAAGATCAAGAAGCAGCAACATAGATGACGCATCAGAATCCATCGTTAGCAGTAGATCATTAGTCATTTTTGCGAGGGCTGTCTCCGTAGAGTGATTTGCCCTGAAACCGGATTGAAAAGGTTCACAGAGATTGTTAGACACTAAGTGTTCATTTAGCTGCTGTGCGACAATTTTTTCGAGGATTTTCGAAATAAAGGGAAGGTGGGACACTGGTCGGTAGTTTACCATGAGGTCAGGATCAAGGTTAGGTCTTTTGAGCAGAGGATGAATAACCGCTTTCTTGAATGCTAGGGGAACAGTGCCAGAGGAAAGTGATAAGTTTATAATATTTAGCACTGATGGACCTAATAATACAAAAAGCTCCTTGATAAGTTTCCCAGGAAGTGGGTCAAGTAAACATGTTGTTTGTTTTATCCCACTTACACGCCGTAATAGTTCCTCTAATGTTATTTCATCAAAAAGAGAGAGACTATTTTGTATTGCAGTATCCGTCGTAGATACAGTTGTATCTGTGTTAATAGAACCCAGTTGTAGCTGGGATGCGTTGTCTTTAATCTCCTTTCTAATGAGTTACATTTTCTTATTAAAGAAATTCATAAAGTCATCTGCCGAGTGGGTGGAGCTATTGGGAGGAGTCCCTTGTTGGGTTAGCGATGCTACTGTACTAAACAAAAATTTAGGGTCGTTTTTGTTGAGGCGGATGAGATTTGAGTAATATTTAGCTTTAGCTAAGGTAAGCATGCGTTTATACGATATTAAACTATCACTCCATGCTTGATGGAAAACCTCAAGCTTGGTCGCGCGCCATTTGCGTTCCAACTTTCTACATGATAATTTATGAGCTCTGGTTTCTTCTGTAAACCATGGGGTGCGCCTTTTAGGGGCCCTTTTTTGTTTTAGCGGTGCTATACTATCAATGGTTTTGCGCAGGGCATTGTCAAAGTTGTTAGTTAGGTTATCAATAGAGCCGACATAATTTGGGAATGGTGCCATTACCGAAGGCAGTAGGTCAGCAAGAGTCATTGTTGTGGCAGCATTTATGTTGCGGCTGCTATAGCAGTTATTATTATTATTAGTTTGTTGACAATGAGTCAGAACTTCGAATTTTATAAGGTAATGATCGGACATTACTTACGTATACGGGAGTACCATAACTTTGGAGGTGGTGACACCCCTGACCAGCACTAGATCTATCGTATTACCGTTGCGATGCGTAGGTTCATTTATTATTTGTGTAAGACCACAGCTATCAATTATAGTCTGGAGCGCCACGCACTGAGGGTCCGATGGGGTATTCATATGGATATTAAAGTCCCCCATTATGATTATATTGTCTGCGTGCGTCACTAGATCAGCAACGAACTCTGAGAATTCATTGATAAAGTCCGAGTAGGGCCCTGGGGGGCGGTAGATAACAGCCATATCGAGAGGCAGCGGTGCGACAGACCTCATAGTAAGCACCTCAAACGATTTGTATTTATTATTTAGGTTAGGGGTAAGGTTAAAGTTTTCATTGTATATTAGTGCGACACCCCCACCCCTTTTAAGGGGACGGGCAATATGCGCATTCGTATAGTTAGGAGGAGATGCCTCATTTAGCGCAAAAAAATCGTCTGGTTTGAGCCAGGTTTCGCTAAGACCAATGACGTTAAGATTGTTGTCTCTAATGACCTCATTAACTAATAACGTTTTGGGAGCCAATGATCTTATGTTTAAAAAGCCCATATTATAAGTATTGGGCTGTTTTGACGAGTTTTTGTTTAAATTATCCGTAGTAGCAATATTAATAATGTTGCGTCTATTATACGTAGTGCACTTTAAATAGTTTCGACCATATCTAGGAATTGATCCAACGGGAATTTTCAGATTTGTTTGCTTGATGCTGCGATCGACTGAACGCATCATGATTTGCCACCTCAGTAGAATGCATATCTACCCCGGACACATTCACAACAGAAAACACATTATGTGAGTTGTGTGTTATTCTAAGAAAATTGCTATGCGTACAGGAATTATCCAGCCTGGTGCTGGCTAGTTCTAGCTTAACTGACTCCTCAGGCTCAGGCTCTGTAATTGCCTGCCTTGCTCTAGTGTAGTTAGTCAAATGTGACTTAAACAGTAGTCTATGTTTTTAGGCAGGATGATGGCGCCTTCCTGGTTAGGGTGAAGGCCGTCTCTCATCAGCAAGCCTGGTTTGCCCCAGAAAGAGGGCCAATTATCAATAAACGTTAGTCCCTGTTGTCTACAGAAGCTAGCCAGCCACTTGTTAAGCGAGACTAATCTGCTATATCTCTCATCATTGCCTCTCGCAGGCAGGGGGCCAGAGACAATTACTCGATGCCTGGACATCTTTCTAGCGAGATCACAAGTCCTGGCTATGTTTCTCTTTGTAATCTCTGACTGTCTCATTCTAGTGTCATTGGAGCTAACGTGTACAACTATATTCGCATAACTAGTGGTGCGATTAGCCTGTCGTACGTGTTTACTAGGCCTGTTGCGAGTTAGCTCCCTAAGATTAGCCTCAATGTCAGGTGCTCTGGCACCGGGGATGCACTTAATTGTGGCTGGTTTGCTAAGCTTTATGTTTCGGGTGATGGAGTCCCCTATGACTAAGGTGTGGTGCCCGGTAGACTGGGGTGTAGGACTAGCTAAAGAGCTAAATCTATTATGCGTCTCAACCGGTACACAGTAGCTTGTAGGCCGCTTAGGACTACTACAGGCTGGGCTAGTTAGCTCGCTACAGCTAACGCTAGCAGATGTGTCCGCAACATCTAAAGTTACGAGATTACTCTGCTCTAACTGGCAGACACGGCCCTCTAGCAGAGCCAGCATCTCCGTGAGTAAGGTGCAAGACGCGCAGGAAGCCATACTCACGGTGTTTTCTGTCACCGAGTGAAGTTCCTGCTGTCTTCCGAGAAGTCCTGGTCACGGTGTGCAGGAGTAGATTCCTTCTGACCGGCGACCGGCGCCGCTTTTCTCCGCGCTAGCTTCGTTAGCTTAGCAGCTAGCTGCTAGCTAGCTGCGGGAGGGGTGGAGAGACAGAGATCGGGTGATTTGCAAGTTAAATAGTACTACTAAATATGTTGAGAAAGTAATAAAGAAAGCTGCAGAACAATTAAAAGCACACAAATAGGACGATACTTAGCTTTTTCGAAACAGCGAGCAGTCACGCACGGTGAACCGGAACTATATGACAACGAGCAAGCTAATCGCTAGCTGGCAACTAGCGAACCACTAGCTGACAAATAACGCGTTAATCGCTTACTGACAACTAGAGCACTAATCACTACCTGACAACTAAAGCGCTAGCTGGCAACTACAGCGCTAATCGCTAGCTATCTTAGATGCTAACATGAATATGATATTATCATTATTTATTCTTATTCAGCTACATGACAGTGTGTTTGTTTAATGTTTTAAAGACATTTAAATTTGTCCAAAAATTGCAAGGGAAATATAAAAAATATATTTTACACCTCCTCTGCAGTACCTCTACCCCCGTTGAAGACTTCTACTACCGTATTTTTTTGGAGTATAAGTCGCTCCGGGGTATAAGTCGCACCAGCCGAAAATGCATAATAAAGAAGGAAAAAAACATATATAAGTCGCACTGGAGTATAAGTCGCATTTTTGGGGGAAATGTATTTGATAAAACCCAACACCAAGAATAGACATTTGAAAGGCAATTTAAAATAAATAAAGAATAGTGAACAACAGGCTGAATAAGTGTACGTTATATTACGCATAAATAACCAACTGAAAACGTGCCTGGTATGTTAACGTAACATATTATGGTAAGAGTCATTCAAATAACTATAACATATAGAACATGCTATACGTTTACCAAACAATCTGTCACTCCTAATCGCTAAATCCCATGAAATCTTATACGTCTAGTCTCTTACGTGAATGAGCTAAATAATATTATTTGATATTTTACGGTAATGTGTTAATAATTTCACACATACTGTAAGTCGCTCCTGAGTATAAGTCGCACCCCCAGCCAAACTATGAAAAAAAACTGCGACTTATAGTCCGAAAAATACGGTATATACCATTTTTATACTGTATCTTTTGACTCAAACTTGAATGTATTTTGATGAATGTTAACCAAAATGAATTAATGGGAAATAAATGATTAAAGAATTATTTTTTGAGTGCAAAATAACAAATGTAATTTAACTAAAACATAACTTTTTGCATCGATACGTGCCACGGAGCCAGTGTAGTAATAATAATAATAGATTTTATTTGTAAAAAGCACTTTACATTGAGCAAACAACCTCAAAGTGCTACAGTGTATTAAAAATAAATAAAATTAAAAACTAGAACAGCCTAATAGCTAGAACTAGTATGCATATATCTAAAAAAAGGCTTTTTTAAAAAGAAGGGTTTTTAAGCCTTTTTTAAAAGCATCCACAGTCTGTGGTGCCCTCAGGTGGTCAGGGAGAACGTTCCACAGACTGGGAGCGGCGGAGCAGAAAGCCCGGTCTCCCATTGTTCGTAGCTTTGTCCTCGGAGGTTGGAGGAGGTTAGCCTGTCCGGAGCGGAGGTGTCGTGTGGAGGATTTGGGGGTGAGTAGTTCTTTGAGGTAGAGGGGGGCAGTTCCATTGAGGCACTGGTGGGTTAGTAGGGTGAATAATTTGCCATTATATTCTTATCAGTGACGGAGCAGGAAGGCGCTCGAAATATGTTTGCAGTAAAACATGAGATTAAGCGCCTTGTCATTGAATGGTTGACATTTTACATGCGCGTCTCCACACAGAACGGGGACACATTGGACCTGTTTGGGCATCTCTAATGTATGAAGCGTATCAAAGATGTCCCCTGCCACTCGCATCAAGTTAAATGTGATGTCAGTGTGCAGAAACAACAAAGCTGATCTTTAAAAATGCTAAAAATAAATCCCACTCCCTTTGCTCCCTGCGTGCTTTGTGTCTGTGTGGAAGTAAAAAACGAGACCACGCACGCTTGCAGGTACATTGTTGTCGCATCCTTTTTATTATTTATTCATCACTTTTTATTCCGTGGGTCATCTTCATGCGAGACTGGACTGCGTGTTTTTATAAAGGGATTAAGAGGACTGTGCGTGTGTGTGTGTTATTGGGTTAGTGCTTCTACCTATCAGGTCATATTTCCACAATGATTTCAGATTCAACATTTTTTTAACGAGAAGCGACCGGTTATAAAAAGGTGACTTAAGGACCGTGAGCTTTTTGCTGATGCAACACTTTGACATTTTCCATTTTTAATCCATCCTGTCTTCTGCTTTGACGTTTCAGTGAATAAAAAACCAAAGTGCTGTGTAATGTGAATCTCATGTAGTGGCTCAGACTGGCCGCTAGGGGACAGACTATCCCCACCTAACTGAAGAGTTGCTTCAATAATTAGACTAAGCTAAATTGGTGATTATTGCTTAATTTTTTTTGGCGTTTTTGTCAGATTTTTTTATTTTTATTGACATTTGTTATTTATGTAAACATTTTTTGCGCCTTTTTGTATGCATGTATAATACTTAAAACCATTAGCAGGTCAGTATGTGGCGTTTAAATATGGAATGCGTTAAGCAAAGAAATTTACTATTAGATGAACACTAATAATAATAAAGGAACCTTATCGAAAAATGTTCATGTAAATCACAACATACTTATATTTGTTAATAAGAGCATTGTTGATTATTTGTTTACTTATTTAATTTGACAAATTGAGCACAGGAAAGGAACAAATAAATGTTAGAAATTGCTAGAAAAGTTAGAAAAGGGCTAGGATTAAATAAACTCTGCTTCTTCTTCTTCCTCCTTTTCAGACATGTTGTAACTAGAAATATGTTGCGTACCATAATGTAACTGTATACATAAAAATAACCCATAACCTCTTAATGTATCTATTAAATAAATATAAAAAATGTTTTTACTATAAACAATGTATAGCTACATAATCTCTATTATTTTCTCTATACAAGCACATTAATTTTATATAAATAAATTAAAGCGTTAATTAATAAATAAAACGTTGATTAATTGGTAACATAGTGAGGCCAGGAAGTGAAGTACTAGTAAAGATCTGCTTCTTCCTACTCCTTTTTGGCCATGTTAAATTTTGCACATATAATGATGGTGCCTATAAATGCTGTATAAAATCTGCTTCTTCCTACTCTTTTACGGCCATGTTCAATTTTGCAGGTGTAGTTATAGTGCCTATAAATACTGCATAAGATGTGCTTCCTCCTACTTCTTTTCGGCCATGTTGAATTTTTCACTTGTAATAAATACGCCTATAAATACTGAATAAGCTCTGCTTCTTCCGACTTCTTGTCGGCCATGTTGAATTTTGCACGTGTATTACTATTGCCTATAACTAGTGCATAAGATGTGCTTCCTCCTACTCCTTTTCGACCATGTTGAGTTTTTCACATATAATAAATATGCCTATAAATACCGCATAAGCAGTGGTTCTTCCGACTCCTTTTCAGCCAAGTTGAATTTTGCACGTGTATTAATAGTGCCTATAAATAGTGCATAAGATGTGCTTCCTCCTACTCCTTTTCGGCAATGTTGATTTTTGCACGTGTAATAATAGTACCTATAAATATTGCATAAGATGGGCTTCCTCCTACTCCTTTTCAGCCATGTTGATTTTTGCACGTGTAATAATAGTACCTATAACTACTGCATAAGATGTGCTTCCTCCTACTCCTTTTTGGCCATGTTGAATTTTTCACTTGTAATAAATATGCCTATAAATACTGCACAAGATTTGCTGCTTCCTACTACTTTTCAACCATGGTAATGGTTCTACATGTGATAATACTACCTATAAATACAGCATGAGATCTTCTTGCAACTCCTTTTCAGCAATGTTGAATTCGGCACGTGTAATAATAGGAGTAGGAGGAAGCGTCTTCCTACTCCTTTTCAACTATGTTGATTGTTCTACATGTAATAATACTGCCTATAAATACTGCAGATATCTTCTTCTTTCGACTCCTTTTTAGCCATGTTGAATTTGGCACGTGTAATAATAGTGCCTATAAATACTGCATAAGATCTGCTTCTTTCTACTGTTTTCCGGCAATGTTGAATTTCACGCGTGTAATTATAGTGCCTATAAATACTGCATAAGATCTGCTTCTTCCTACCCTTTTTGGCCATGTTGAATTTTGCGCTTGTAATAATTGTGCCTATAAATACTGCATAAGATCTGCTTCTTCCTCCTCCTTTTCTGTCATTTTGAATTTTGCAACTGCAATAATAGTGCCTATAAATACTGCATAAGATCTTCTTCTTCCTACTCCTTTTCAGCCATGTTGAATTTTTAAAGCGTGATAACAAGGCCTATAAATACTGCATAATCCAATCCAATCCAATCCACTTTATTTATATAGCACATTTAAACAACAAAATGTTTCCAAAGTGCTGCACAACAATATTAAACACAATTAAAAACAATATAAAATAAATGTGATTAAAAACAATTTCAAAGGGTAAAACCAATTAAAACAGTAAATAGAAAGCAAAAGCAAAATTTTAAAAACACAGAGGACAACAGAGGACCACACAACTCACGTAGTGTTAAAAGCCAGAGAATAAAAGTGGGTCTTAAGACGAGACTTAAAACACTCCACTGTGGGAGCAGTTCGAACATGGAGGGGCAGAGTGTTCCAGAGCTTAGGGCCGACCACAGAGAAGGCCCTGTCTCCCCTGGTTTTAAGTCTCGTCTTGGACACCACGAGCTGGAGCTGGCTCTCGGACCTCAGAGCGCGCGCAGGATTGTAAGTTTGGATGAGGTCCGAGATATACTGAGGTGCCAGTCCATGTAAAGCTTTAAAAACAAACAGCAAGGTTTTAAAATCAATTCTAAAATGAACAGGGAGCCAGTGCAAACTCTCAAGGATTGGGGTTATATGCTGGCGTCTCCTGGCCCCTGTTAAAAGTCGTGCTGCCGCATTCTGGACTAACTGCAACCGGGAGAGAGCTTTTTGGCTAATGCCAGCATAAAGTGCATTGCAGTAGTCCAGGCGACTTGAAATAAAAGCATGCACGACTTGTTCAAAAAGGTTAAAAGATAAAAACGGTTTTACCTTTGCTAAAAGACGAAGATGATAAAAACACGATTTTAAAACGCCATTGACTTGTTTGTCAAGTTTAAAATCGCTGTCTATAGTGACGCCAAGGCTGGTGACTTTGGGACGCACATAATTTTGCAATGGTCCCAAGTCAGTGAGGGCCGGACCAAACACTAAAATTTCCGTTTTTCCCTCATTCATTATTAAAAAATTCTGGGCTAACCAAGCCTTGACGTCGCATAGACAGTTGAGAAGGAGTGTCAGGGGGCCGTGGCCTTTTGAAATAGGCATATAAATTTGGCAGTCGTCTGCATAAAAGTGATAAAACACTCCATGCCTCTTAAAAATCTCTCCAAGAGGAAGAAGGTACAGTGCAAACAGGATGGGGCCCATAAGATCTGCTTCTTGCTACCCATGTTGAATTTTTCACTTGTAATAATTGTGCCCTTAAATACTGCACACGATCTGCTTCTTCCTACTCCTTTTCGGCCATGTTGAATTGTCCATGTGTAATGATAGTGCCTCTACTGTGTAATATCTGCTTATTCGTACTCCTTTTCGGCCGTGTTGAATTTTTCACTTGTAATAATTGTGCCCATAAATACTGCATAAGATCTGCTTCTTCCTACTCCTTTTTGGCCATGTTGAATTGTGCATGTGTAATGATAGTGCCTCTACTGTGTAAGATCTGCTTCTTCGTACTCCTTTTCGGCCATGTTGAATTTTTCACGCGTAATAACGGGGCCTATAACTATACTGCAAAGGATCTGCTCTTTCATACTCCTTTTTTTCTTCAATTATTTGTTTATTGACATTTTTGACACACAGTTAACAGAAATACAATATGATGCAAATCAGTTCAATAAGTAGAGGCAAATATCGATAATAAGCCACAGACAACTGCACTTCCGAATGGCCCTAACATGGTGCAGCAGCACACAAAAGCAAACAAAACTCTGCTTCTTCCCTCTCCTTTTCGGCCAAATTTGACTTTAGCACATAGTATGATAGAGCCTATAAATACTGCAAAGATCTGCTTCTCCCTACTCCTTTTCGGGCCATGTTGAATTGTGCATGTGTAATGATAGTGCCTGTACTGTGTAAGATCTGCTTCTTCATACTCCTTTTCGGCCACGTTTAATTTTTCACTCGTAATAACAGGGCCTATAACTATACTGCAAAATATCTGCTTTTTCCTACTCCTTTCTTTCTTCAATTATTTGTTTATTGACATTTTTGACACCGAGTTAACAGAAATGCAATATGACGCAAATCAAATGTTCTTTTTCCCCTCACCCCAAAAAAATAAACAATCAGTTCAACAAGTAGAGGGAAATATTGATAGAAAGCCACAGACAACTGCACTTCCGAATGGCCCCAACATGGCAAAGCAAACAAAACTCTGCTTCTTCCCACTCCTTTTCGGCCATTTTGACTTTAGCACGTAGGATGATAGTGCCTATAAATACTGCAAAGCTCTGCTTCTCGGCCATGTTGAATTTTGCTCTCGTAATAACAGTGCCTACTATGTATTCCCTGTCCACAGGTCCTCCACCTCCATACACCTACGACTGCGAGATGCTCCCTCCTCCGCCTTACACACTGACTCAGTCCGGGCCGGCCAACTCATCTCCCCCTCCTCCTTACCCAGGATGCACGAGCAAGTAATTTTGGCCGGCTGAAATGAAACATTCCCGTGCTGACTTTGCAGGCCGGAAAAGAACCTCAGGTGCTTAGAGCAGGTGCAATAATGCTTCAGCAAGCAGGTCATCAGAGCAAAATCAAACCGCGTTAAGCTGCTTGATATATTAAAAAAGCGCAGTGTTGAGGGATGAATAATAATTTAAGTCAATGTAGGAGGAGGACATTGAGGCACTGCTAGCCTGCAGCCATTTAACCAAAACGCTTGATCATTCTCTGGCTGTGCACTTCAAAGGTACTGAGGGGCCTTTTTTTGAAGGTGCAGATTACTTTCCTTTTTTTGCGCCATGCAGAAAGTCTTTCCATTACATGGTTTTAACTTGTTCTGCATTCATTTGCAGCATGCAGGATGGGGAATAATTTTACTTGAATTGTGAACTGGGCTTCCACTCTGAACATTTGTGAAACATTTATGATGTGCTCTTTTTAATGTGTTGGATGTATGGTGGATGCTACTTTACTGCTATTCATGAATAAATAACATGTCTCCTTGCTGTTTATACTGGTGTGATGAGTTAATAAATACTTAGACTTAGACCATGAATTGATTTACGTGGACCCCGACTTAAACAAGTTGAAAAACTTATTCGGGTGTTACCATTTAGTGGTCAATTGTACGGAATATGTACTGTACTGTGCAATCTACTAATAAAAAGTTTCAAAAAGACAAACTTTAATGATCCACAAGGGAAATTGTAAGGATGGAAAGGACAATGCAGGTATAGACAGACTAATATAGCGATAAAAAATCTAACATATATACGAATATATACATAATGTGTACAGTATATTATATATACAGATATATTATATTATGTCTATACAATATATACAAATACGCTACACGACATTACTGCATGTTTTGTTTTTTTGGGGCGTTTATAGCTGTGAGTCCACCTGCGCGCGATCTCGGGGGCGAGCGCGCCAATCCCGCTCCTTCGCAGTCACGTGACTTGGCACGGAGCAGCTGCGCACCCTCTCGCGAGCAGTCAGACTCAGACAACGGGAGTCGCAGACGCTGGAAAAACACGCAGTCTCGCGCCCTACGCTTAACGTTATAACTGCTTCGGCGAAACGCTACCCACAGGAGCGTCGTGTCCGCGAAACGACATGGGGGATCGAGTGGCTTTATGGCTGCTGGCTTTTGTGACGGCCACTCTGGCCGCAGAGGTAAGAAACGTGTTTTTGTGTGTGCGTGTGTGTGTGTGTGTGTGTGTGTGTGTGTGTGTGTTAAAAGACTGTGCTCCGCTCCAATGCCGCTGTCATCGGAACAAAGCTAGCTAACGGTAGCCGTATGAAGACCGGAAGCTGAGCGAATATGCCCTTTCATAAATACTGACTTTCATAAATAGCTCTAGCAGTTTAATCCAAAATAGTTGGGCGTATATAGACGTATTAAGCCAGTTTATGTGTGTATTTGCTAAAGCCTAGACGGCGGGTGTTAAAGATATCGGGAGTTTACTGGAATTTTATTATGTAGGAACCGGAAGTGGTGGTTTAACTTTTGGTTTGTCTCCGCACCAATCGTTTAAAGTCATTATTACCCATTGTCAGACCAAACTAAACATAGTTTAATGTGAGATTTGTCGGTTTATTTTTTTTTAATATAGTCAAATCCAATTCGGATCTGGGCGGCGTACATTTTTTTCCCCTCCGTTAAAATCCTCAGGTTAAACCCGTGCGTGGCAGCATTTCCACTAGTCTGATGCCCATCCATCCATTTCCTACCGCTTGTCCCTTTCGGGGTCGCGAGGAGGTGCTGCATTCGGGCGGAGGGCGGGGTACACCCTGGACAATTCGCCACCTATTCGCAGGGCCAACACAGATAAACAGTGTCTATTTGTTGCACGTACATAGGTTTTTATCCGTATTTCTATCGTCGATTAACCCGTTTATGTTTTAAACGACCACTGAAGCAAAATAGCTTTTTGTCTCGTTGTCTGGGCGCCAGTGGCTAATTTTAGACGGGTGGGCGTGTTTGGGGTGAAAAACGAGGCGACATGGTATTTACGTGTCTTCTTTTAAAGACCCCCCTTATGCGATGACGTATACAGGCGTCAAACTAAGAAAGCCTCACAAAATGAACACTGTGACCGAAAAAGCAACGTTTTCAGTCGTTTGATGGAGAAAAGGGAAGTAAGATGGCGGCGGTGCACTGCAGCATTGGCGAGGCTCGAGAAAAGTGGGAAGCAATCAGGAGCTGCGGGCTCTATTGTTGCCTTCCTGCATTGTTTTTTTTTTTTAAAAACAGAGCCTATTGTGTGTTAATCGCTGTGTTCGCACGCAAAAAAAAACATTTTCCAGTGAAGCAAATCACCGCTCATCCATTTTTTGATGCACATACAAAATGTCTGTGCATAATCCATTGTAAAATTGTGGCCTCATATTACACTTTTTAAATAAGCCCCTTTTGTTCCCTATGGCTTAGGGCAGTGTTTTTCAACCACTGTGCCGTTAGATAGTCTAGTGTGCTGTGGGAGATTATTTAATTTCACCTATTTGGGTTAAAAATATTTTTTGCAAACCAGTAGGGGTGTAACGGTACACAAAAATGTCGGTTCTGTACGTACCTCGGTTTAGAGGTCACGGTTCGGTTCATTTTCGGTACAGTAAGAAAACAACAAAATATACATTTTTTGGTTATTTACCAAATTTGCAAAATCTTCCACCAAAAATATTTTTCTTAGTGGAATATTTAATGTGAAGTAATCGGAACCTTGGATAGGTCAATAATTCATAATAACATTGATTTTGATTCGATATTATGTTTTGAGCAATGACAGTTTGAAAAAAAAAAAAACAGCTTTGTTTTATTAGTCAACATTGCAACTTTTTCTAAATTACATTTCACCTTTAAGCTTTTTTATTTCACTTTTGATATGTTTTTATTTATTTTAATAGTATTTTTAGAATGTGCCGTGGGCCTTTAAAACATTAGCTGTGGGCCGCATATGGCTTCCGGGGCACACTTTTGACACCCCTGCTATAGATAATAAAAAATGTAATCTGATAAATCTATGGATAAAAAGCAGAGCCTGGCGACGCATGCACGTTTATCATAACTCTCTCGCTCTCTCTGTCTCTGCCCCTCCCTCACGAATGTTGCTGCGCACCTTCACAATTTGTTTTGTTTTTAACCCATTCTTAACCCTGAACGTGCATTGAAAATACACGCAACTCTAACTCAAAATGCCGGACATTTGAGGCATTTAAGAAACTCCGTCCGGACAGCCCCGCAAAAGAGGACATGTCCGGTGAAAAGAGGACGTATGGTCAGTCTATCGTAGCGCCGTCGCTGCTAGCATGCCGTGTGTTGTGCCTCGGTGTGCATTGTTTACACAACGTGCGGAAAGCTACTTAATATGTCCATGTGGAAACTTGTTCGGTACACCTACGAACCGAACCCCCCGCCCCCGTACCGAAACGGTTCAATACAAATACACGTACCGTTATACCCCTACAAACCAGTAATTATAGTCTGCAAATTATGTGTTGTTGTTGAGTGTCGGTGCTGTCTAGAGCTCGGCAGAGTAACCGTGTAATACTCTTCCATATCAGTAGGTGTCAGCCGGTAGCTAATTGCTTTGTAGATGTCGGAAACAGCGGGAGGCAGGGTGCAGGTAAAAAGATGTTTAATGCTTAAACCAAAAATAAACAAAAGGTGAGTGCCCCTAAGAAAAGGCATTGAAGCTTAGGGAAGGCTATGCAGAATGAAACAGAAACTGAACTGGCTACAAAGTAAACAAAAACAGAATGCTGGACGACAACAAAGACTTACTGTGGAGCAAAGACGGCGTCCACAATGTACATCCGAACATGACATGACAATCAACAATGTCCCCACAAAGAAGGATAAAAACAACTGAAATATTCTTGATTGCTAAAACAAAGTAGAGGCGGGAAATATCGCTCAAAGGAAGACATGAAACTGCTACAGGAAAATACTAAAAAAAAGAGGAAAAAGTCACCAAAATAGGAGGGCAAGACAAGAACTAAAACACTACTACACACAGGAAAACGGCAAAAAACTCAAAATAAGTCACGGCGTGATGTGACAGGTCGTGACAGTACACCTACTTTGAGACAAGAGCTATAGTGATGCATGGTTGGTTATGGTTTAAAGTCATATCCAACAATTGCGACAACGACTTTTTACTGTCAACTGAGTTTCATTTCTTAATGATTTCTGCTGGTGGTGTGCCTCTGGATTTTTTCAACGCAAAAACTGTGCCTTGGCTCAAAAAAGGTTGAAAAACACTGGCATAGGGCACAGTAGTGCAGTGTTTTTATTAAATTATGCAATTTCACCTAATTGGTCGGAAAAATATTTTTTGCAAACCAATAATTATAATCCGCAAACAATGTGCCCTTGTAGAGTGTCTGTGCTGTCTGGAGATCAGCAGAGTAACCGTGTAATACTCTTCCGTATCAGTAGGTGACAGCAGGTAGCTCATTGCTTTGTAAGCCTACTTTGAGACAAAATAATTAATGATGGTTATGGTTTGAAGTCATATCAAACAATTGCGTCAGGTATTTGATGAGAACGACTTTATATTGTCAATATAGGCTATTGAGTTTTGTTTTTAACATTTTCTGCTGGTGGTGTCTGTCATGTATTGGTTACTCGGGTCACAGGGCAATACCGGAACCGTTGTAAGGGGAACTTAAAGGCTGGCGACACAGGATATGATGACATGTGTTGTGTGTTGCACACCTGGAAGTGGAAAAAGTAAGAGCGGGAATAAAAGGCAGAAAAAGACAATAAGCTTTCTTTTGGTGTATTATTAAGCTTAGATTGCTAGTAAGTGAACTAATAAGTGACAAGTTTGGCACACAACAATGGCGACGAGGATGGGATAGTGTCCCCCTGGATTTTTTCAATGAAAAAAATGTGCCTTGGCTCAAAAAAGGTTGAAAAACACTGCTCTATGCCCCCCAGGAGGCAATATATTATGTTCCTAGTTTGTAAATTAGGAGAAATGTGTAAAATTGTGGTCCAGTTTAGGACCAACTTTGGTGAATATATGACTACTGGTGTTTTTTGTCTTTGTGCTATGATAGTCTGCTTGCATTGGGGCCCAAGTGGGGCGGTGACCCACCAATACTGATGCTGCATTCCATTTACCCTGGGTTTCAAGCCAGAGCTGGGAATGATGTTACAGCAGAGTTGTGAGCGTTCCAGTTACGAGGTCGGAAATAAAGATTGCCACATTCACGAAAGCTATTTTTGCCCTTGCCTTGTCTGAATAATAACAACTTGCGGGAAAATATGCACTCTTTCTGCAACCTTTAAATACAGTGGATGAAGAGGAAACAGACGCTATAGCGATGTAGAACGTATAACGCACATGAAATTAATGTAGTTTACACTACAGTGATGTTACCATATATAAATGTGCAACAATACATCGTATATGGCTTATTTACTGCAACAAAAAATAATCAGAAGTGCTAATAACGGATATTCTAGAAGAGGATTCCATTGTTTACATTTAGAGCATCCATCTTTAAAACAAACTCAGGGTGAGTAAGAATGCTCTAACTTTCCGAGTCGGAAATCCGACCACGAGGGGCATTCCAGTTGAAATTCCGACTAACTAGGAACTCTGAAATTTCGACTTCCCTGTACAAATGAAACGCACCAATATAACTGCAGTAATGGGACTCAGTAGAGACATCTGCTAAGGATGAGCAATCAGTAGCTACGTTTCCATACACTAAATCAGTCAAAAATATTTTTTTGTATTTTCACACCTGCATGTGATGTCCCAGTGTCTACGCACTCTCTCTAATGTGACTATTGGTCATACGCTGTGTGCCTCCCATACAGTGGGGGGCGCGTGGATAAATGTATTGCTTTTCCAGTTGGCCTATGATGTCACACCAAATCAAGATAGCTTTACCGCTAAAGCCCTGTTCTTGTTGTGCTTGATTTTGCTGTAATATTGGCACAGATGACAAATATTACATCTTTGATGGCTATGCTGATGTTAAATAGCAGGCTGCATCAATAAATGATCTTAGATTGCGCTACAAATATGACACTATTACCAAGAAGGTCTCGGAGTTGCTGGACTGGAGGACGCAGGTCCAAAGCAAAGAGGTGTGGGTGAGACTTAGTTATTTTGAAGGAATGTTTGGATGCAAAATGAAAAAACTTTGGAATGTCTCGAAGTTTATTCAAATAAACTTTGTGGATTGTTGGAAGGAGTTTTAAGTCTGAAGGAAAAGATGATACTGCTTTAAATGCGTGTTGTTATTGTTGTGTACCAGCTCGCCAGTTGTGTGGAATACAGTATTGCTAATCAGTTTAAATTACACAAATGCAGCGTGAATAGTTTTGGGTATGCTTTCTTCTTTGTTCTGTAATATACCTGCTTCTCTTACATTTAATGTTTATATGTTCGAGAGTCCGAATGAAGCCGGTGTTCTCCATTTCCCTGGCTACCTTTTTAAATAAATGTTTTATTCCATCCTCCCATCGATGCACTTCAAAATTTTCCCTTCTTTTAATTTGTTAAGCAAATACACAGGCTCCATTTCATACCAGTTGTTGCCTATGTTTTTATTGAATGAGATCCACTTCCGGGTTATACGCCGTACGTTGAGACTGCCGCATGCGGCACACACCCACTCAGGCGATCTGAGTTTTAATTGCATAATCTAGGTGTGTTAGTCCCAATTTTTTAAAATCCAAACCCGATGAGATTAAGAAGTTTCCATGGGTTAAGTTTCCAATGTTTCTTTTGAGCTGAACTGTTTGAGAAATCAGACTATTTTAAGTACATGAAAACGCAGTCAGTGTGTATACTGCACACCCATGAATTGATTAACGTGGACCCCGACTTAAAGAAGTTGAAAAACGTATTCGGGTGTTACCATTTAGTGGTCAATTGTACGGAATATGTACTGTACTGTGCAATCTACTAATAAAAGTTTCAATCAATCAAAAAAACCCTCATAGCTAACCACCTCTAACGTGTAACAGAATTTAGTAAAGGTGGGGGAAATGATCGATTCTCCGATACATCACGTTTAGATGATCGCTAATTGATTTATACGGTAATCAAATCGTAGCCCCTGAATCGTAATTGAATTGTGAGGTGCCTAAAGATTCCCACCTCTAGAATTTAGTACGACAGTAGTACCTGAATTTACGACCAAGCTCGTATCAAAACACTTGTATCTCAAATTAACCCCAGCCATTGAAATGCATTTAAAATCAATTTTAATCTGTGCTTGGTCCCCCCAAAAACACAGTAACATGCCTTCCAAAAATATAAACTAACTTTTAGTTCAGACATATTGTTTAAAACACTTACAATAGTATATACTGCAAACAACTACAGTAGTTTATGAAATAATAATCTTGGGGATCCGACTTTTGTAATTGTGTCTGGTCGTTGTGTAACAATTGGAACAAGGAAATCCTTGTTGAAGTTGCACACGGAGGTTTTTGAGTGACGATCCAGAGAGGTCAGAGCTGACAGCAAGCTGTACCCGTGTGCACTAAGGGCAATACTGACAGCCCAGCTTGTTTAGCCAGGAAACAGAACAAACAGAAACATACCAAGCACAGCACCGGCCGCCTCCTCACACTTCCATCAACAAATGTCCGTCGTTTGGATGCCCGTGCGAACTGGACTGACTGCGCCGGACATGTTTTTAATGGTTTGTTTCTCTCATTCTATCATCTGCTTTTTCTGCCTTGCACTAACTTTCTCAGTTTGGTTGGAGGGCAGGACTGTGTCGATCTCTGGCTGTGAGTGTGGACGAATACTACTTTAACCGGCAGCAAAAATGCTCCTAGCTCCAATTATGCCCTCAAAGGGCAACTGCATTTTCCCCCCTGAATTTTGCCCATCATTCACAATCTCTATGCAAGACAAGAACATTTAATTAGATTTTTTTCATTGATTTAATTTGTAATATATAGCAAGTATGATATTGCTAACAATGCAGCTAATGGGAGCCATCTATTTTACAAATAAAGCCCCATAAACATCTAAAAACTGCCAACAATACTTCATTTACATGTCGTGACCTGAATATTAACCAAATATTAGCTATATTTTTATTATAAGCGTCAAACGCCGAGAAACTACCGGTACTTCTAGCGGCGCTGTGATGTCAGCGGTAACCAGCTTATGAGCTGCTGCATCGCCTCTGAGCAGGTGATTCTATACTATAAATCATGCCTTTCACTTGTATAGTTGAAGGTTGTTGTCATAAACCGAGAAATCGGTCACCTCTGACATTCAACTTAGACCCGGAGATGATGAGAAAGACATGAAAAGATGCTTGTTTCGAAAAAATTTTTACCTGCGTGAGGATTATGATAATTTTATCTAAACGGCAAGGTATGAACATCCCATCAGCCGGCATCCCAGTGAGAGCAGATGTTGTACAGTAGGTGATTGTTTTTTAATTTTAGGAGTTTGTATTTCTTGTTTAGTACTTAGCAATATTGCTATATTTTTATCATAAGCGCAAATGCCGAGAAACTACCGGTACTTTTAGCGGCGCCGTGATGTCAGCGGTAACCAGCTTATGAGCTGCTGCATCGCCTCTGAGCAGGCGAAAGTGAATTCTATATTATAAATCATGCCTTTCACTAATATAGTTGAAGGTTGTTGTCATAAACTGAGAAATCAGTCACCTCTGACATTCAACTTAGACCCGGAGATGATGAGAAAGACATGTAAAGATGCTTGTTTCGATTTTTTTTTACCTGCGTGAGGATTATGATACATTTATTATCTTTAGGGCAAGATATAAACATCCCATCAGCCGGCATCCCAGTGAGAGCAGACATTGTACAGTAGGTGATTTGTTTTTTAATGTTATGCGTTTGTATTTCTTGGTTAGTACTTAGCAATACTGCTAATTGCTGGATATGTCTAACAAACTTGTATAACTTGTAGATCATCCTCCTTATGTTCAGGCTAAACAGTACGTTTCTGGATCAGCATTAGTCCACAAGTAGTAGTCAGAGCTCATGAAGTCTGTCATGATTAGTAGTGTTGTTGTTTTAGGAAATAGCGAATGTTGTGATTAGAGATGTCCGATAGTATCGGCAGGCCGATATTATCGGCCGATAAATGCTTTAAAATGTAATATCAGAAATTATCGGTATCGTTTTTTTTATTATCGGTATCGTTTTTTTTTTTTTTTTTATTAAATCAACAACAAAAAAACACAAGATACACTTACACAACCCAGAAAACGTCCCTCCACCATTTACACTCATTCACACAAAAGGGTTGTTTCTTTCTGTTATTAATATTCTGGTTCCTACATTATATATCAATATATATATCAATAGAGTCTGCAAGGGATACAGTCCGTAAGCACACATGATTGTGCGTGCTGCTGGTCCACTAATAGTACTAACCTTTAACAGTTAATTTTACTCATTTTCATTAATTACTAGTTTCTGTGTAACTGTTTTTATATTGTTTTACTTTCTTTTTTATTCAAGAAAATGTTTTTAATTTATTTATCTTATTTTATTTTATTAATATTTAAAAAAAGGACCTTATCTTCACCATACCCGGTTGTCCAAATTAGGCATAATAATGTGTTAATTCCACGACTGTGTATATCAGTATCGGTTTATATCGGTATCAGTTGATATCGGTATCGGTAATTAAAGAGTTGGACAATATCGGAATATCGGCAAAAAGCCATTATCGGACATCCCTAGTTGTGATGCATCTGTGGAATTGATCGGCACCCGTATGCTTAAAATAATTAAAATACGTAAATGTTACATGTTATTATGAATGTGCCTGTTACTACATTACATATATACTTACATCATGTTTATAAAACGTTGATGGAGGTTTTTGGCGGTTTGTAGAGCGCTTTAAAGGCGGAATAGAGCAAATCCCCATTAGCTCTGTTGTTGGCTGACTTATGCTCGCGTATATTTACAAGTTGGAATGCAAAAAAAGAAAAAGATGTTTATCTCACATAGGGATTGGATTGTGAATGATAGGCTAAATTCCAAAAATGTGCAGTTCCCCTTTTAACTTAAAGCATTTCAAAAAGCAGAGACACAGTTTGTATCTTAAAATACTCGTAAATTAAGGTACTCATTCATCAACATTGAACTAAGGAACAAAGCATAATCTCTTAGGCAGCGGCAACAATAACAAGCTTGGCTGTGGGTAACAGATAAAGTACCGTATTTTCCGCACCATAAGCCGCCCTGGGTTATAAGCCGCGCCTTCAATGAACGCCATATTTCAAAACTTTGTCCACCTATAAGCCGCCCCGTGTTATAAGCCGCATCTAACTGCGCTAAAGGGAATGTCAAAAAAACAGTCAGATAGGTCAGTCAAACTTTAATAATATATTAAAAACCAGCGTTCTAACAACTCTGTTCACTCCCAAAATGTACGGTAATGTGCAAATGTGCAATCACAAACATAGTAAAATTAAAAAAATAGCAACATCAATAACTTAATGTTGCTCGAACGTTAATGTCACAACACACAAAATAAACATAACGCTCACTTTCTGAAGTTATTCTTCATTCATAAATCCCTCGAATTTTTCTTCAGTGTCTGAATTAACAAGTTGGGCGAATACGGCATCCAAAATGGCCGGCTCCGTCTCGTCGAAGTCATCTACCTACGCACCATTTATGTTCAATTCTCTTGCTGCTGCTCTATTTCCGTGTTCTACTGCGTGACTTATTGCCTTGAGTTTGAATTCTGCGTTGTACGCGTGTCTCTTAATAGGAGCCATTTTGTGGTCTTTACAGATGTAAACACAAATGAAATGAAACGTAATATCTGCGCGCTTCTTCTTCTACGGGGGCGGGTGGTTGCTTACAGTAGAAGAAGAAGCGCTTCCTCTTCTATGGGGGCGGGTGCTTACCTTGGCGGTTGCTTGCCGTAGAAGAAGAAGCGCTTCCTCTTCTACGGGGAAAAAAGATGGCGGCTGTTTACCGTAGTTGCGAGACCTAAACTTTATGAAAATGAATCTTAATATTAATCCATATATAAAGCGCACCGGGTTATAAGCCGCACTGTCAGCTTTTGAGAACATTTGTGTTTTTTAGGTGCGGCTAATAGTGCGGAAAATACGGTAGTTAAAATTACACATGCCCCTAACATGTTTATCACTCAGTTTTTTGCCAGCTTACTTACATGTTCCACATCAGTGTTTGTATTGTGAGAGCTAGACAGAGGCCAAAGCTATATGTGATTGCATGAAGTATTGGCATAGTCTATTGCTTTGCTTGCTTTGGACATTTCATTTGCACTTTCATGTCCCTGCTCGCACTTCCCTCGTAATTGTGCACTAAAATGAGTCATTTGGGCAGCACCTTAAGTAAAGCAGTATCTTTGTTCCTCATCCTTTGCCTGCATGACTCACAACGATGATCTTTACTCCTTTGAGCCTTGAAAACCTCAAGATGATCACGATTAAACCTCATCCGAAACAAAAGATAAGGGGCTTTTAAGGCTTTTTTGTGTGCTGACAAAAACACACAGTTCCAGGAAAAAGCATTTCCCGACGGGCGCACCCTAAACAAACAGCGACCAAGTTCATGTTGATTGTGCGAGGTGGATGCCATCCTTTGTGTCACAAAATCCTCGGGAAATGGCTCTTGGTTTGCCTGCCTGTGTTTACTGCAGTTTAGAACGAGGCGCGGACCGGCCCGCTCCCCTTATTAGCGAGCCCTAATGCCATTATGTCTGTTGGCACTCACTGTGTCTCACGCTGGCACCTTCTATGCCACTCCTACTTTGAAGAAGGTTATTGTGTTATTGTTATGGTTATTGTGACCAAAATGATCACGGTTATCATTATTACCTTTTTTGTTCGTTGTTGCTGTCTTGTTCACATGGTAAAGAGTTGCATTTCGGTTTTTAGATGATGAAATAAGTTTGTTGTGCTGTTGTCTTTTTTTTAAACAAACTTTGCTGCGAATATATCGATAAAATCGATTTATCGCTCAGGCCTTGTTACAAGTTACAAAAGCTCCTTTTAGCTGCTTGACGTACAATGTATACACACAAAGGGGTAAGCGTGGAGATCGCCTAAAATGTATTTTTTTTAAATGTATTCTTTTAAAATGTATTCTTGAAAATAAAATATCTAAGAATTTTATAAATAACAATCACAATTTGGATGTGAATTGATTTTTTTCCCCCACCACGCCCAGCAAATACGCTCAAGAGTCATATGTCCACTTTCCGCAGCTTCTTTTCTTGTGCTCCATTTTCTAAATGATCAATCTCAGGCTTGTAAAAATGGAATGAACAAGTTTGCAGCTAAACATGATGAGTAAGAAGAAACACTTCAAGTGTTTTCCACCAATCTGTTTTTTCAGCACACACAGCCACCCGGGCCTCTTTAAATGACTTGTCGCTTAAAGAAACATTTCAAGGAAAATTTTGGGCTATGAGGAAAGTTGTTTTTTTTAATGCCTTTTTTTTGAGAAGGGGGGTTTACCCTACACATCAAGGTTTTTAAAAATCCTCGCTTTCTTCATTCCTGCACTTGACAAACCATCACCGTAACGGTTTCCCTCTCATCCATCTTTTTTCTTTGTTATCGTGCTAAAAAATTCCTGACCTTTTCATGCTGTTGTTTCTGTTGTCATTGTCTTTGTAACTGGGAATGGGATGACGTGCATGTTGGCTTTTTTCAAACGGAATGAACGTCACCCCCCGAGCTACGTTTCCAGTAGTCTAGTTTGTAGCGGCTCATAACAGTAGATCCTGATCTGGTTTCCATATCCCACCAGGATGGGGATAGCTGTGTCAGTTACGTATATACTATTATATGACATTGGTGGCGTGCGACACAATGTAACCCATCAGTGAATTGAAAAGAAGGGGAACAGGGCTATGTGATGACTAGGGTTGGAACGGTTTCTGAAAAAATCCTGAACCTGACACAGTTCGGAGCGCTTGTCAGATCATAGGATTTTTCTTTTCTTTCACTACTCAATTTGGAGGGTGCATGTGTGTGTGTAGTTCCGATTGTACACAGGCACAGAACACAAAGGAGAAGCAGTAGTTGTGGAGGCATTCATGTTGTAGATATGGCAAGCTGACTTTTTTAAGTTGGCTACAACAGTGTTTTTTAACCTTCTCTGAGCCGAGGCACATTTTTTTCATTGAAAAAATTCTGAGGCACACCACCAGCAGAAAACATAAAAAAATTAAATCCAGCAGTCGATATTGACAATAAAAAGTCGTTCTCGCAATTGTTTGATATGAATTCCATCCATAACCAAGCATGCATCACTATAGCTCTTGTCTCAAAGTAGGTTTACTGTCACGACCTGTTACATCACGTTCTGACTTATTTGGAGTTTTTTGGTGTTTTCCTGTGTGTAGTGTTTTAGTTATTGTCTTACACTCCTATTGTGTTGTTGATTGTCATGTCATTTACGGATGTACTTTGTGGACGCCGTCTGCTCCACACGCTGTAAGTCTTTGCTGTCGTCCAGCATTCTGTTTTTGTTTACTTTGCAGCCCGTTCAGTTTTAGTTTTGCAGAGCCTTCCCTAAGCTTCAATGCCTTTTCTTAGCGGCACTCGCCTTTTGTTTATTTTTGGTTTAAGCATTAGACACCTTTTTACCTGCAAACCACTGTCGTCGTTCCCGACATCTACAAAGCAATTAGCTACCTGCTGCCCCCTACTAGAAAAGTAGCTTTATAAACCTTGTCTAGCGCAGCCACCTGAATAATGCAGTCGACGGCGTGGCGAAGTTGGTAGAGTGGCCGTGCCAGCAATCGGAGGGTTGCTGGTTACTGGGGTTCAATCCCCACCTTCTACCATCCTAGTCACGTCCGTTGTGTCCTTGGGCAAGACACTTCACCCCTTGCTCCTGATGGCTGCTGGTTAGCGCCTTGCATGGCAGCTCCCGCCATCAGTGTGTGAATGTGTGTGTGAATGGGTGAATGTGGAAATACTGTCAAAGCGCTTTGAGTACCTTGAAGGTAGAAAAGCGCTATACAAGTATAACCCATTTATTATGGAAAAGTTTTATTAACTCCATATAGCCTCTACTAACATCATGCTTGATGTTGATACATGGAGTCTCAGTTGTTTTTATTTAACTCTTTTTAGGATAACCCATACTTGCCAACCCTCCCGGATTTTCCGGGAGACTCCCGAAATTCAGCGCGTCTCCCGAAAACCTCCCGGGACAAATTTTCTCCCGAAAATCTCCCGAAATTCAGGCGGACTCAGGTCCTCCACAATATAAAAAAAGCGTACCTGCCCAATCACGTTATAACTATAGAATGATGGAGGGCGAGTTCTTGGTTTCTTATGTGGGTTTATTGTTAGACAGTTTCATTAACGTCCTCCCAGCGTGGCAACAACACACAACAACAGCAGTCACTTTTTTGTATACCGTAAAGCAGTTCGTCTGCCGTAAACCGCAATGTTGTGACACTCTTAAACAGGACAATACTGCCATCTAGTGCATTTGATGAAAGCACTTGTGTGCGTGCCACACAGCAATGCATATCAGAGAGGGTGTTCAGCATGGTTCGAAAAATAGTGACAGAGAATAGAACAAGGATGGACAATTCAACCCTTAACGCAACAATGAGTAGATGAGTGTTATGTGTGTGTATATGTGTAAATAAATGAACACTGAAATTCAAGTATTTATTTTATATATATATATATATATATATATATATATATATAATTAAAAAAAAAAATATATATATATATATATATATATATATATATATATATATATATATATATATATATAATAATAAAAAAATAATTAAAAAAAAAAATATATATATATATAGCTAGAATTCACTGAACATCAAGTATTTCTTATATATATATATGTATATATATATATGAAATACTTGACTTGGTGAATTCTAGCTGTAAATATACTCCTCCCCTTTTAGCCACGCCCCCAACCACGCCCCCGTCCCACCACGCCCACCCCCCACCTCCCGAAATCGGAGGTCTCAAGGTTGGCAAGTATGGGATAACCTTGCTACAATATATATCGTTTTCTTGTCATGAATGGCTTTCTTCTACCATAAGCCTACTCAGTGGCCTAGTGGTTAGAGTGCTCGCCCTGAGATCGGTAGGTTGTGAGTTCAAACCCCGGCCGAGTCCTACCAAAGACTATAAAAATGGGACCCATTACCTCCCTGCTTGGCACTCAGCATCAGAGGTGGGTAGTAACGCGCTACATTTACTCCGTTACATCTACTTGAGTAACTTTTGGGATAAATTGTACTTCTAAGAGTAGTTTTATTGCAACTTACTTTTACTTTTACTTGAGTATATTTATAGCGAAGAAACGCTACTTTTACTCCGCTACTTTTATCTACATTCAGCTCGCTACTCGCTACTAATTTTTATCGATCTGTTAATGCACGCTTTGTTTGTTTTGGTCTGTCAGACAGACCTTCAAAGTGCCTGCCTTACTGGTGACGTTTCACTCCGTTCCACCAATAAAATGCAGTCACTAGTAACGTTTGACTCCGTTCCACCAATCAAATGCAGTCACTGGTGACGTTGGACCAATCAAACAGAGCCAGGCGGTCACATGACCTGACTTAAACAAGTTGAAAAACTTATTGGGGTGTTACCATTTAGTGGTCAATTGTACGGAATAAGTACTGTACTGTGCAATCTACTAATACAAGTTTCAATCAATCAATCAAAAGTGTGAAGGAAAAAAGACACGTTTTTATTTCGACCGTACATCCCGTCAAAAGCCTAAAGACTGACTGCACAGTTCCTGTCTTCACAATAAAAGTGCCGCTCCATCGCGCCTGCACTTACAAAATAAGAGTCTCCGAAAGCCAGCGCAAACAAGCTAGCAAGCTACGGAATTTGCCGCCAATGTATTTCTTGTAAAGTGTGTGAAAACGAATATGGAAGCTGGACAAATAAAATGCCAAAAACCAACCACTTTCATGTGGTATTAGACAGAAAGGAGGAACTTTTCTTCTCCTCCATTTGAAAACGTGGACGTTACCAGCACTACTGTCTGATTACAATCAATGCAAGTCATCAGAATCAGGTAACACACCAACTTATATTCTTGTCTTCATGAAAGAAAGGCATCTATATGTGTTAAACATGCATGTATATTCATTAAAACACCTTTAACATATAAACAAAAACGGCAAACTAAATAAATATAAATGATATACTGTATATATCAATTTATGTGTATATAAATATATATAATATATATATATATATATATATATATATATATATATATATATATATATATATATATATATACATACATATATATATATATATATATATATATATATATATATATATATATATATATATATATATGATATGTGTGTGTATGTTACTCATCAGTTACTCAGTACTTGAGTAGTTTTTTCACAACATACTTTTTACTTTTACTCAAGTAAATATTTGGGTGACTACTCATTACTTTTACTTGAGTAATAAATCTCTATAAAGTAACAGTACTCTTACTTGAGTACAATTTCTGGCTACTCTACCCACCTCTGCTCAGCATCAAGGGTTGGAATTGGGGGTTCAATCACCAAAAATTATTCCTGGGCGCAGCCACCGCTGCTGCTCACTGCTCCTCACTGCTCCCCTCACCTCCCAGGCGTTATCAAGGGTGATGGGTCAAATGCAGAGAATAATTTCGCCACACCTCGTGTGTGTGTGACAATCATTGGTACTTTAACTTTAACTTTAAAAGTTAAATAATTAAATAACAGCAATGAAGGATGATGTTCGCTTGCTGTTTGTGTAAACTACAGACTTTCACATACGGGGTGGGCAGTGCTGTATGTACCACACTTTTGTCCGCACACACATCATATAATCTCACGACAATGAGCACATGCTTAATATGTTCTCAAATTTTAAACGACTGCGCAATCAACAGCTCTCTCGTCTGGCTGTCTCAATGAATCGTCACCTTTAGTAAAGTCTCATCCCTCGCGATTACTAATCCAACGCATTACTAGTCAGATCAAGCTTCAACATGTGAGTTTGTCATGGCTCAACCACCGCAATGCCTGGCTCAAAATGGCTTCCAACCTTCATAGATTTGCCACTTTTATGGTTTCCCTTGAGTGGCTGCAATAGACAGGTTTGACAGTGCTATAAAGCGTTTGCCAAGATGCTGAATGGATGACTGGGAGGTGTTCAATCTACAATCACTTTCAGAAATTTTTTTAAAAAAAAATGCCAAAACAACATCTCCATAGTCACCCTTCCTTATTTCCCATTTTAACCAATCACAAGTCAGGACGCATTCAACGACTCTCAAACTGTCAAAAAATTCAACTCTAAAGCATGAATAAACGATGAATGAGCTGGAATTGTGTGCCCTTTTCCTCCACATAACAAATCTGTACAACTATACAATTGGAATTCAAATAAAAATGTCTGTTCACATAACACATTTATGGGCAGTTATTTGCATTTTGTCCAGCCACTAGAAGCTACCACGGATGACTGGCATACTACAACGCTGCTCAAAAATATAGTAATATATTAGATTGTAATCAGTAACACAAACTAACACCTGCAGTCCAGCCTGAGACAGGATGGGCGATCAACAATCACTGTATTCAAACAACAAAAACACGACAAAACAGCTACAACAGTCTTACTTAAAGTGCATACTTTCCCGTCTGTGTTCCCCGCACTCATGTAATCACCAGTCAGGACACATTTAATGAAATAAATAAATAAATGAATGAAAAAAAATTTAAATTAATGACTCTCAAACTGTCCGAAAATAATAATGTAGATGCAAAGTATCGAGCTTCGACAAAAATGCACGGACGGAGATTTACTGGACTGCAAACACCAAATGTTGGCAGCTCTGTAATAATTAATCAAATTTAAAAAATGGTAATGGTGTATTGTTGTTGTTTTTAACACCCCAGAATAACACATATCCCAAAAATCCACACAAAAACTGAGACCACAAACGGTGATAAGATCTGACCCGTGAATTTTGTGAACCGTTCCACCCGTAGTACTGACTGTTCCCAAACATGATACACAAACAGTTTACCATGCTCATGTTAGTTACCCTGATAATCCAGTTTTGACCACAATTATCAGTGTGATAGATAAGCTGTATGTTTGCCTCATGCCCTCTGCTTAGTGGTTACTTAATTTGCAGAAGCCTGTACTAAGTGAACTAATACAGTGTCACAAGACTCAATAAGGTTCTCTGTCCTTTTATTCATTTTCTATACTGATTATCCCGGTTCAGCTTGTAAGAAGCTGGGAGTCCATCCCTGCAAATTACAAGCAAAAGGTGAACTACACCCTGGACTGTGTGCCTGTCAATCACAGTGCACGTAGAGCTAGCCGAGCGAACCACCTGACTGCAATGCCAGCGTTAGTAGTTCCAAAATGTACACTAGTTTCCACTTGTTCTATGCAGTAATACTGAACAGCAGCGTCATTCATCACCATCAGGGCGTGACACCCGTCTGTAAATATCGGCAGTGTGCTGCCAGAGCACGCCCTTCATTTCACAGCTGGCTAGTAAGCAGCTGTTAGTGCCAGATTTTATTAATACGTTTAGAAGCAAGTCACGCTGGGCAGCCCCCTTACACTGCATCTGCACACTCCTGTGTGTATCTGCCATTTCCTATCAAGTTAATGATGCCGCCTTGGCCTGAGAGTCTCGTTCGATTTTAACATTTGCAGCCGCCCACATAGGACAAGCCAGATACCTTCTGGACAAACGTGTGGTCAGACGTGACAGTCAATGTCAAGAAATATGTTTGGAGGCGTGAGACTTTAAAACCTAATTAACTAACATGGTGGTGGTAGCATCATGCTCTGGTGTCGTTTTGCTGCCAGTGTTACTGGTGGACTGCACAAAATGGATGGAATCATGATGGAGGACTACAGCCCCTGGGAAAAAAAACATGGAATCAGCAGACTTTGAGGCTGTTCATTCCGTTGTTTCATTTTGTAGAAAAAAAAAACAAATAACATATATGACATAAAACTATAGTCATTTCAAATTGCAACTTTCTGGCTTTAAAGGTGAACTGCACTTTTTTTGGAATTTTGCCTATCGTTCACAATCATTATGAAAGACATGACGAAGGATGTACTTTTTTTTCAATGCATTCTGAATATTAAATAAATGCGATCAAAAGTCCGCTTAGAATAGCCTATGGGAGCCGCTCTATTCTGCCTTATAAAGCCCTTAAACATAACACCCAAACACCTCCATTAGGGTTTTATATAGATGATGTAAGTATATATATATATAATGTAGTTACAGGCACATTTATAATTACATTCAATTTTTACGTATTTTGCAAATTTTAAGCATACGCAGCGTATTAATTTCAAAAACTCATCACGGCATTTGCTTTTTTTAACATCACTGATTACTAGTCAGATTTCATCATTGGGATACCGACTCCTAGGATGGTCATATATTTCCGTTTTTAGAATGATTTATAATCCCCGCGAATAAAAGGGGGGTGCAACCAAGCATGTTTTCGTGTCATTCTCGCCATATCCGGGTCTAAATTGGCTGTCAAAGTGTACCATCTTGTTGGAATATGCCTTCGTTCTTCTACTATGCAGGAGAGAGGCACGATTTATGATCTTCAATAAAGTTCGATGAGCAAAGAAGCGAGGAAGCAGCTGATCCGTCAATCATGTCATCATTGGCACTCAAGCTTGTGATAGTTTGTCTGCGTTAGCGCTTATAATAACATCACTAATACTTATTATTATTTAAGTATTATTTAAGTCACGAAATGTAAATGGAGTATTGTTGGCGCTTTTGAGCGCTGTAAGAGGACTTTTATGTGTGTTTATTTAATGCATTAAAAAAACATACATCATGTCTTTCATAACGATTGTGAATGATAGGCAAAACAAAGTGCAGTTCCCCTTTAAGGAGCACTAAATAAAATAAAGAAAATAAATTGTGGTAGTCAATAACCGTTTCATTCTTAGATTAAGCAAACTAAAAAAAAATGGAATCCATCAATTCTGAGAAAAAATATGTAATCATGAAAAAACCACAACATAACACTAGTTCTTTGTTGCACCAGCTCTGGCTTTTAGTATAGTTTGCAGTCCCTGAGGCATAGATTTAACTACAGATTTAACCTGCTTGAAAAATTAAACTGTTACTGACCACCACAAATTATTTTCTTAAGTCTTTTGTTTCCATATTTCCAGAGGTTGTACATTCAAGTTCTTCTAATTAACTCCACACCAGTTGTATCCGGCTTTCATTTCTATAGTTTTGTCCTTTGAGAAGATTAAATGAATTAAGTGATGCACCAACTTTTGGCTGAATGTTAATTATTTATCCTGCCAGTGTGATGTCATTGCTCATTTGCCATTGGCCATACTAAAATGTATTTTTTTAAAGGCTTAAAAAGCTTCTCAAGCTTGCACCCATATTAACAACGTCGCTAAATTGGCAACGCCGATCCCTGCTGCTTTATCTACTTTTTGTCTGGTAGAGTATTTTCGTATAAGGTTTGTTAAACGGATGTACGATCCATACCGCCACTGACTGTACAGAGTTGTAATTATAAGATGCATTAACAAAGTCCCTTTTATAAAGTGTTTATTAGAAAAGGCAAATCTTTACCACCAAATTGAATTGTAATCTAAGACCTTTCATCAAATATCAGTGACTTTTGACCTCACCAATGTTGGTCTGAGTGGACAAAATAAATGTAGAGTCTTTAAAGGTTGATGCAAAGGTCTGTGGTCACTTCATTCAGTGTACAAATAGTTTTGTTCATATACAAAACATGTACGGTCACTTCTAAATTACTAAATCACATTACATCAGTCTGTGTAGATGTATTCTTGCATCAGTTTCTGGATCCTTTTCCTGTTTCAGGCGTCACAACAGAGTTGTGCTTCCTGTGTTTGTGTAGCTTACAAGTGACGTGCGTGTGTGTATTTGGAAGATATTGTGCAGTTAATCCCTTGCAATTGAGTTTCTATCTGGAGAGTACAATTTTTGTATGGTCTTTTGAGTGGTCTTCTTGCAATTGCGTATGTTGACATCCTGTAGTGGTTGCTTGACTCAAACATAAATTGGACAATGTGCCTTATTCCAGTGTTAAAAGCTAGTCAGGATATAGAATCATATTATACCATACGGTAATGCTTGGGGGTTTTACATGGATTACTTTCAGACACAATAATTATATTTTCCCTTATGCTGTTTAATGTCCTGTCTGTGAACATACAATCTGCTTCATCTGTAAATATCACCAGCTTGTTGTAGGCCAGATCACATCACAGGCACCTAAACACACACACACAGCCAATAAATTGTTGATGTAATGCATGCATAACCTGGATGGAGCCTTGCAGATCTCTCTCTCACACACACACACACACACACACACACACACACACACACACACACACACACACACACACACACACACACACACACACACACACACACACACACACACACACACACACACACACACACAGATAAAATTCCTGCTCCCAGATGACATGAATGAAGGCGTTGCCTCGGTTGCCACAGAGATATGGCAATTACGACCAAGGGAATCAGGAGTACTTCAATCATACAGAGACAAATCAAGTTGGAAATGATTTTTTTTCACGCTTCTAATCAGATTTCACACATTTGTCTGTGATAAAATCTGAGCAACACTGGACTAAAGGGCTGTTCTCACATCCACTGCCTGTTTTTGGGGCATACTTGGCAAGGATTCAGTCCTGGCGGAAGGGGCGGGCCATGCCTACTCTGGGCTGGAAGCTGTTTATTTGGATTTTGTTTTTTACATTGGAGTGGCCAACGCTCTTATACCTATCTCGGCTTGTCGATCAAACAATTTAACCAACGAACAAAGGCAAAGTGCTGGCAAATTACAGGTGGTGGGGGCGGGTCACTGAGTCATACCGATGTAGGGTGACCAAACAACTGAAACAAACAAAAATAATAAAATAAACTTACAATTAAATATTAAAGTAATCTATTTTTATTACCTTTAAATCTTTCTACAAGCAGGTGTGTCAGCTGCAAATTGGTGATGACAAAGCTCTCAATTGATCTAAAACAAACAAAAGGAATGTATGCAAAAATAACTTATTTAGTTGATATGGTTTTGTTTATAATAACTAGAATTTAAATATATCCACGCTAAAAGCATGCAGACAATGTAATGTGAAAATGACAAGCTTGTTTTTGTAAACGTGTTTAGCTTCAAAAATATGACAACCCAATCCTCACTCTCTGCAAAAATAACTAATTTAGTTGATATGGTTATGGTTATAATATCTTTCATTCAAATGTATCCAGGCTAAAAGCATACAGACAATCCATCCATCCATTTTCTACCGCTTATTCCCTTCGGGGTCGCGGGGGGCGCTGGAGCCTATCTCAGCTACAATCGGGCAGAAGGCGGGGTACACCCTGGACAAGTCGCTACCTCATCGTAGGGCCAACACAGATAGACAGACAACATTCACACTCACATTCACACACTAGGGCCAATTTAGTGTTGCCAACAATGTTATGTGAAAATGACGAGCTTGTTTAGTGTGCACAGTAAACGTATTTAGCTTAAAAAATTAGACAAACAAATCATCATTCTCTGCCTGTCTAATGCATGTGATAAATTAAATCCACGTATATTGAGCTAACTTCGTACAGCATAATGAAACCGACTCGAACTGTCCTTAAACTAGCTAGGAGCTAGTAAAGCAAGCTAGCAACAGCTAGCGACTCAACAAGCTGGTCAATTAAACATGAACATGAAGATAGTTCGATGGGTATTATGAACTAGGTTCATTCGGCAATTGCCCAGAAGAAAATAAAAATTTAAAACGACGCCCTGTTTGCCTTTGTCAGAAAAGCTAATGGCTAACTAGCTTTATGCTACATGAGCCTGCCAATTAGTGATGTGACCATGTGTCGAGTAATGGAGGGGCGTTTCCGCGAAGCGCGTATCGAGGCTTGCTTCATTTAGGGCAGGAGCCGGAAATGATGACGTGTGAAGCCTCGTTGCCAAGTTGAACCACGTGATCCCTTCGAGACGCGGTTCAGCCTCGCTGCCCGCTTGTACAACGTGACAGTTTTGGGATGCGTTTCAGATTTGCCGGGAGTTTAGACAACTCATAAACCGCCCAATCGCCATTGAAAAAGTGGCCTTTTGAGATTTGTGGTCAGTTCAGAATATGAATAGAGAATACAAATAGTTTTTTAAAATGCCGCTAGAATCAAGGGAGGAGGACAAACTGAATCCAAACGACAAACTTGATATATTACCACCTTGTATCGGTGACGTCATCCGAACTTTGGTAGCACAAGGGTTCATGCATTCGCCTTTTATTCTACAAGCCGTGGGTTCGATTCTTGGCAACGTCAGTTCTCAAATGTGTTTATCACTGTAACCATTACATTTGTTAAAGTAAAGCATTCTGTATTAATTATTTTCAACTAGCTACCAGAAATCAATAGCTGGATACTGGAGAGGTTTTGTCAAAAAAACCCAGTAAAAATTAACTAAATCTCCTATGTTCTGTACATCATTGTCTTAATTTCATTATATTCTCATCTTCCTCTTTATGCCACTTCCTCAAGGTGACAGATAAACATCATGGGACCTGCACTATCATATGATTCCACCATGTTGGCAAAATTTAAACACACAATAGGTGTGTCCCAATTCAGGGTCTGCATCCTTCGAAGGGCGAATTTGAAGGCCGCTTACGTCACAACGCTGCGCGAAGGCTGTCCCAATTCATTCAAATTTGAAGGCTCCTCCAAATGCAGCCGACGAATGCGCCCTCCTTTCCCTGTATTAAGAGGAAGCACCGCGACTATCCTTCGTAGCCTCCCATATCCCAAGATGCTTTGCCGCCTTTGTTCAAATCGGATCTTTTTGACGATGGCGGCAAATACAAGCAGCGGCAGCGAATACACTTTCAACCTGAAAATCCTCCCATTTAACAACGAGTGATTCATCCTTCAGAGGTGCCACCGAAGGTCCAGTTTTCTGAGGCTGCGTAGGCCGGGTCCTCCGAAGTACGCAGACCCTGAATTGGGACACAGCTAATATATGTACATGTATAACACATAAAACATATTTTATTATACTTTGTTGATTTGTCTAGCAAAACCATTTTGTCAAACATTTATTGTGATTCATTGTCATTTCCGTAATAGACGCAACAGTTAAATCACCAAATGATTCCCGAGCGTGGCCACCGCTGCTGCTCACTGCTCCCCTCACCTCCCAGGGGGTGAACACGGGGATGGGTCAAATGCAGACGATAATTTCACCACACCTAGTGTGTGTGTGACTATCGTTGGGACTTTAACTTTAACATTTCAATGCATCACACATTATGTGGTTAAGATGCAGCTGTTTGTAATTATACATTTGACCAGCTGGTGGAGTCTTGTGCCGAAGCGTGCATTGAAGCTTCAAGAAATTCTCGAACCAATTGGCTCAAGTGGTTCAATGCCTCATGAGGCTTCATCTGACCATCACTACTACCAACCAACAAGCCCCCATATAAATGTAGTACTTTAATATAGGTAACATAATCCACAACACAGTGTGAATTGAACATTTAAGAGGACAAACCTTTTATAGTAGATTTTCCTCGCCACATGGACGCTCTGTCGAAGTTTGTGTGTTCAAACATGGCACCGTGTGTGTTTCCTTCCGTCTTCTTTGATGTGACGAGTCAATGACGTCACAAGCCCTAGGCCCAACACCTTGACACATTTTTAAACTATAAAATTGAGTTTGAAAACATATATTTCTGAAGAGATTCAAAAGAAGCAATTTTATGTTGTAAAATGAATGTTTAAAAAAAAACATGTTTTGACAATATGAAACTTAAATAATCACAAAAATTAATCAACAATACAAAAAACATTTCACAAAATTAAATTCAATAAGCTATACTTCTGCACAAGTTTTTACAGTGTGGCTCACCTAAAGCTGACGAAAAAGTCACATACAGGTCGCATTGCGTTTGGACTGAAGTTACATTTGAAGAGATCAGATTTCAGTCAGATTTGGTCTGCTTCCTGATGTGGCCTGAATTTGATGCGAAAAGATCCGATTTGAAGCACTTTGGAGCGTTTAGACTGTCAAAAACAATCCAATCTGTGTCACTTCAAGGCAAAAAAAAATCTGATTTGGTGTGCAGTGTAAACGGGGCCCTCGTCCCGCGTTGCTAACAGTCAGCCTCTCGATTTGAAATGTATGTTTTGTAGTGGTAATCTTGCACTTTATAAAGTGGAAGGCACTGTGTGGGAAAGCAGCGAGGGACGTGCAGCACGATGGCGAGCCATGAAGAGAAGTGGGGAAATTACCCAAATAAATTAAATGCAGCTTCAACAAAGACTGGCAAACCATCTATTCATGGGTGAGTCTGGTAAAGCTTTGTGTAAAATTTTCTCGAGTCATTTTTCTAGTTCACGCGCAGGTGAATATGACGTGAAACAACAGACGTTGCGAGGGTTATAAAATCGTGTTGTCCAGAAGCAAGCTTCCCAGTATATGCATGTGTCAGTTCTAAAACACAAACACAGATAAAGTGACGGCAGCTGAACTACAGTAACTATCGTCTACCTCACTGTGAAACACGCCCTGTAACATTTGATAGACAAAACTTTAAGAGTTAGGTGCTCTCCTTGGCGCTGAAGCAGCGTTAATTTTCAGGCATGTGAAGTGTTCGTGAAAACCCCCGTTTTCAAGCATTGATTTTCGCTTCAAAATATCACTTTTGTCTTTTTTAATTAAATATTGTAGCGTGTAAGGACGGGAGTGGAAGGAGAAGTGTCAAAATATGGAGCTAATTGTTTTAATGACATTCAGACTTTGTTTTCTTATCAACAATCTCTGAGTTTTTATACATCAGTGGCCTTCACAGCGCCACAACACCGGAAATGTGTTGTGAGTTATCAACAATAACAAAAGTTCCTTGGGTGATTTACAGTATGTAAACCCACTACAATATAAAATAAAAATAGGCTGTAAATAAAATGTGTTGAACGCTAGCCGCAGGTACTCACTGTTTCTTTTGCCTACACGCCGCACTAAATTGCAGGACAGGTAGACTAGTTAGCATCAGAAACAAGCTCATTAGTTAGCAACATCTAGCTCGCTTACTTGTTGTCGCCTGCGTTCGCTTACCGAGCCACAACGTTGACAGCTTTCTACTTTGCTGCTAATCATGTTTGGATGATTACAATCCGAACTTTGTTCGTTTTGAACCAGTTGCAGTTTTAAGGCATTTATTAATAGCCAGCGAGAAGGTATATTTTTGATGTGATTGATAGTAAACAGAGGTCACAACACCGGAAGTATATAACCCGAGGGGGCGTGGCTACAGGATAGAGTTGCCAAATGGGAAACATTCAGTTCTTTGCATGCATGTTATAGAATTTGACATTACATTTTCAATGGTAATAATGTTAGTAAATTATCTACCGGTACTTAAAATAACTGAAAAATCTGTGGAACATTACATGGCACATGTAAGTGTCAAAAAGACAACCAAAATAGGTTGTTAGGTGAGAATAAATCTAAGGGTAAAATATAGTGTAGAAATGGACCCAATTGCAGGAATTGTAGTCTTGATTTCCAAAATATTCTTGCGGGGGCAGCATTTTGTCCCGATAGAAATGTTCCTCTTTTTTTTCTTCGGTTTTCCTCCTTTTTTTCCTCTCAAAGGGTGCTAACATGCCTGAACTTTGGTAATATGGACAAGACTGAAACATTATTATTTATTATTTCGTTTTTTACCTGGCCAGTTTTGATTAGTATTTCAGGGTTTTATTATGTTATGTACTGCCTAATTTTAGGCCCAGTGGTGTCTTTTATTTGGCATTGTCCAGTGCATTTTGTAATGCATTTTTGGTGTATATGTGAGCTGACTGGGTTTTATTTTATCAAAACAGTCAGCCTATGTATCCTATTACAGTATATATTGTTATACTAGAACAGGGGTCCCCAAACTACAGCCCGTCAGCGTCCAAAATCCAGCCCGAGGGAAGTCCCAAGTTTAAAAAAAAAAAAAGAAACGTTTTTTTGTTTGTTTTTTTAAATTACCGTATTTTTCGGACTATAAGTCGCAGTTTTTTTTCATAGTTTGGCCGGGGGCGAGATTTATATTCAGGAGCGACTTATGTGTGAAATTATTAACACATTACTGTAAAATATCAAATAATATTATTTAGCTCATTCACGTAAGAGACTAGACGTATAAGATTTCATCGGATTTAGCGATTAGGAGTGACAGATTGTTTGGTAAACGTATAGCATGTTCTATATGTTATAGTTATTTGAATGACTCTTACCATAATATGTTACGTTAACATACCAGGCACGTTCTCAGTTGGTAATTTATGTGTCATATAACGTACACTTATTCAGCCTGTTGTTCACTATTCTTTATTTATTTTAAATTGCCTTTCAAATGTCTATTCTTGGTGTTGGGTTTTATCAAATACATTTCCCAAAAAATGCGACTTATATATGTTTTTTTCCTTCTTTATTATGCATTTTCGGCCGGTGCGACTTATACTCCGGAGCGACTTATACTCTGAAAAATACGGTATTATAATTTTTTTTAATTTGTCCATTCTAATCCATTTTCTACGGCTTGTTACTCTCTGTCTCCTAGCCGCTCAAGCAAATCATATTGTCTAAAAACAAATTTTTTCCATCGATAACATGACATAAAGTGCACACTCTTTTAGTCAATTAGTGCGCAAGGAAAAAAAAAAAAATATATATATATATATATATATATATATATATATATATCTCCATCTCATCCATCCATCCATCCATTTTCTACCGCTTATTCCCTTTGGGGTCGCGGGGGGTGCTGGAGCCTATCTCAGCTACAATCGGGCGGAAGGCGGGGTACACCCTAGACAAGTCGCCACCTCATCGCAGGGCCAACACAGATAGACAGACAACATTCACACTCACATCCACACACTAGGGCCAATTTAGTGTTGCCAATCAACTTATCCCCAGGTGCATGTCTATATATATATATATATATATATATATATATATATATATATATATATATTAATAAGTACAGACCTAACTGCTTGGCATCTCTGCCTGTCGCACCTCCTCCAGTGCACTTGGAGGTCAGCTGCAGGGTCATCAGCTGGTGCCACCGTTCACTGATGTTTCGCCCCCAAGCCAGGACACCTCGCGGTGGGGGGGCAGTGGCTAAGCGGGGACGTCTCCCCGCGCCACTCCCTGCAACTGACCTCAATGGGGTGTTGAGCCCCAAGTGTTGTCCCTCCTTCTTAGCCACATCCAGAAACTTGCCTTCTCTGCCTCCTCTGCCAACTCCTTGATGGCCCTCCTCAGGTTGGAACCGGTCATTCCCGCCGCACGCAGGAGCCGGGTTGCAGAACCTCCTACGAAGCCCTTGCATCCGATCTCCACGGGGTGAATGGACGCAGACCAGCCTCCCCCCTTGCAGTCCTCTGCCAGGTCGCTGTACTTTGACCGTTTGAACTCATGTGCTACTGGTATTCCCTCCTCCCATGGCACGGTTAGTTCAATGATGAGGACTTTCTTAGCAGCTGAGGACCACATCACAACGTCTGGTCTTAGCGTTGTCTGTATTACCTCAGTTGGGAAGACTAGCTGCTTGTCCAGGTCATCGCGCATCTCCCAGCCCTTACCAGGGGTAAGCAGAAGTGATGATCTTCCCGCCTCTGTCTTCTGTCCTACCTCTCCTGGTTTGATGAAAGTGATGTTTGGCCGATGGAGATCTGTGGCGTTGTTTGCCCCGACTCTGCATCTCTCCAACAGCTCTGCCAACTTCCTCAGCACCTGATTGTGTCGCCACCGGAAGCGCCCCTGCGTTAGCGCGACGTTGCAACCTGAAAGGATGTGTTTGAGTCCTGCATTGTCTTTGCTGCACAGGGAGCACTTGCCCTCGCTTCCGAACCACTGGGCGAGGTTTCGAGGGCATGGCAGGGTGTCATACGCTGCCCTCACGAGGAAGCTGAGCCGAGATTGAGGAGTTCGCCAGATGTCGGCCCAGGTTATGACTCTGTGAATGGTATCCTCCCAGCAAGTCCATGCCCCCTGTTTTCCCTGGGATACGGCCTTGATCCAATACTGGTCTTGTGCCACTTGTGTGACCTCTTCCACCACCATGGCCTTCCTCTGCTGTCTCGTGGCTTTGGACCAGAACTGGACTGGTTTCCCCCATCCCAGTCCTGCCCGGCTGTCTTGGACTCTTCCCAGAATCTCCTTGTATTTCAGCCTCGAGACAGCTTGGTCCACTTCCACCTGGGCCTTCCACTTTCGTCCAGTGCGGACAATCACCGCTGCACTCTTCACAGCTTCGTCTCTTGATTCCCTCAACTCCAGTACAAGGCGGGTCTTCTCCTGCCTGTAATCCAGATTGATTGACTTCAGAGGAAGTTGCAGAATGTTCTTGCCAAAAAGACCTGTGTATGAGAAAAAACCGGGGGAGGCCCAGCCACTTCCTGATATAACCGTTGGCGATGCTGTCCATCTTGCTGGCCTGAGAAGATGGAATTTCGGCTACTTTCAGCGGCCACATTACGCGGTGGAAAAGTGTGAAGTGGTAACACCAAACCTTCAGCTTCCCAGGAAGTTGGCTGCCGTCGATCCTTACGAGCCCCTCTTTTAGTTGTTTCTGGACCACCCTCCCCATCTGCCTGTCCGAGAGCTCTGCTGTATACTCCCTCCCGAGGCTTCGGATGGGCTGCTCTGCCAGGAGTGGAATCTTCTCACCTCCTGCTGTGAAGACTGTCCTGTCATCTCTCACACCCTTCCTGATTGACAGGCTCCTGGACTTAGCGGGCTTTATCTTCATCCTTGCCCAGACGATCAGTTCGTCGAAACGCTTGAGGAGTCGTGCTGTGCATGGGGCGGTCTGTAGGATGCTTGTCACATCATCCATGAAACCTCTCAGAGCGGGGAGTCTTCCTCCAGACGGTGTTTTTAGGCCTCTGACCATTTGCCTTGCTCCAATGAGCAACACTTCAAATGCAGCCACAAAGAGGATTGGTGATATGGAGCAGCCCATGGCAATTCACACTTCCAACCGCTGCCATCCTGTCATGTAGTCATCTACTGAGAAGCACATGTGTAGGTTGTTGAAATACTTGGCTATGATGTTACTGACACACGCAGGAACGTGGAAGAAATTTAGGGCAAACTCAACTAATTTGTGTGGTACTGAGCCATAAGCATTTGCCAGGTCGAGCCATACCACGTGGAGGTTGCTCCTCTCTCTTTTGGCACGCTGTATCTGATCCCAGATCACGGATGCATGCTCTATGCACCCCGGAAAGCCTGGCAGTCCGGCTTTTTGACAGCTTGTATCGATGTGGCCGTTGTTGCTGAGGAAGCTGGATATCCTTTTTGCCAGGACAGAGAAAAATACTTTTCCCTCCACGTTCAGTAAAGCAATTGTCCTGAACTGGCTGATGTTGATGGAATTTTGCTCCTTGGGGATGAATATTCCAACTGCCTCTTGCCACTCCGCTGGAATGGATTGCTTCTTCCACACAACACTCATGAGCTTCCACAAGATTGTGGTCACTTGCGGACAGTTTTTATACACCTTGTAAGGAAGCCCGTTTGGTCCTGGTGCAGAGGCTGATCTGGCTTTTTTAAGGACTTCTTTAATCTCGCTCAGCCTAGGTAGGGAAGTGTCGAAAGGGGTCTCTGGGGGTTCTGGACGTGGCACATGGCCTGGTGTGCCAAGTGGTGTATCTTTGGCTGAATCCATATACTGGTCCTTGATGTGTTGTTCCAGATCCTCTTTCGCAATGGACAGCTTGCCACTTCGCTTTTCATCCAGGAGCTGACGGGCAAACCGGAAAGGATCCTTGAAGAAGTCTTTTCTTTCCTTCTCCTTTCGTTTCCGGCGCCTTCTGAGTCTCTCTGCCCGACGCAACTTGGCCAGACGCTGCTTGAGATCATCCCATAGCACTTTGAGACCTTCTTTTTCCTCCGCGGCTGCTTTCCTCCACCTCTTACGCAACTGGCGCCTGTTGGTTATAAGCCCCTTGATGTCCCTCTCCCTCCGTCCTTTGTGCCTCTGGGCTGTGGCTCGCTTGGTCGCGCTCTCTCCGAACCTCTCTCTGCACTCCTCATAAATGATGTTACTCAGCGAGGTTAGTTTACGCTCAACAGTCCCTCTCAGGGAATGCTCCAGTACCCCTCTCAGGTGATCGTCAAGCTTGCGCCATTCTGCTTGGCTTTTGGCCTTTGGCCACTTGATTTTCTTGCGCCTTTCTGGATGTTTGCGTTGGCTCTCTGACTGTGCAACTCTCTGGGGGACTGCATGAGCTTCGCTCTCGGGCGCTGCATTCATCTCCCCTCCTGCTTCCACTGACGTTTCCCCCTCAGCATATATATGTATATGTATGCAGCCTGGCCCTCAGCCAAATTGTTTTAACCCAATGCGGCCCCCGAGTCAAAAAGTGTACAAGAACAAACACTCAATTGTGATTTTTTTTTAAAGTTTTCCTGGTGTTGTGTTGTTTCCCTCTGTTGTCGGAGAAAATACAGGCAAGTCATTCCTTTTTAAAGCAGACTGAAGTTCTATACATGAAAAAACAATACAGTGTGTTGATTTGCGAGGCATTGTGAGATGCTCTATGCTTACTGTTTTCTTAAGTGTAAGAGCTTGGGAAAGTTGCGTTTAGATAAACTATATTTAACTTTTACTTGCAGTTCATGTCCTACATAGTTATAGTAATATTATAAGTTAAAGGGCAGAAAATAAATGTTTTTTAAGTTATTGTAGACTTCTGATGCATTGGTGTCGTGTCCAACACAAACAGTCTTTGTCCCAAATCTGGTGAATTGTGATCTGCTAACCCTACTTGTTCCTGCTCTTTTTGAATACATGCTTGAGTTCAATCAATGGGCACAGCACTGCAATATTTGTTTTGTTTATTTTTTGGATTTTGGGGTGAACTGCCCAGGCTGACGCAAATAAATTGTAGGTTAAAAACGTTTGTCCCCCTGAAAAAATGTAATGTAATTTTTCTGCAAAGATGTGTCATGTGCATGTGTTCTCATCACATGTTTTGTTGCCATGTGTGCCCACCAATTCCCACAGCGATGTACTGAAAGCAGCACGATGATAGCAAGTCATTGTTGTCCTAAAGCTGCCTATACATATACATCATAGATATAAATATATTGGTCCTGTCAATGATGTGATGTAGTATTTTAGCCATTATTCATACTACAGATAACTAGACCTTACTTGGTATATAAATAGGTACAAAAAATGTCACAGCAAGATAGTGCGTGTGCGCGCTTTGCAAGAAGATGTCCCCTTAGGAAGGGGCTGATATAATGGCAACCCCCACCCCCACCCCCAGCTCCCCAAGGCAGGCCTGGGCCACTGTGATAAGACAGTACAATTAAAAGCACGGCAAGACTAATATCCACAGGGCGGGGTGCGAAACACTCTTCAAAGATTTTGCCCTCAGTGTGTACTCATCATGTCCACAAATACATTCAAACATTTGCGTGTGAGGGCGAAGATGCGTCACGTGTGTGCTTGTTTACATGCACCCTCTTTTAGAAGTTGCCGAGCATATCTTTTGGCGCCTAATCTCAATAAACAAGGTTGACATTTAGCTTGCATGTTTGTCTTTTGAGCTTTGTCGCCCATCTTCCACCGATGTTTGTTATGGTTCTTTCTTCAGCAAACCACTTTGTCAAATTGGAGCCACCAATAATCTCACTTTAATCGCTTTACATCAGCAAAATGATATGTTATTGCTGCATTACATGATGAGATTGTTGCTTTGGCTTTTTTTGTGTTTGTTTGTTTTTTTTATCTTCTCGATTGTTTACCTCCACTCAGGGCATGATGAATTCATTTCATTTGAAAAATGTTAGGAGGTTTTTTGACATGTTTTGTTTAGTGTTGCATGCTAAGATTTAGCAACACTGTACCGTATTTTCCGCACCATAAGGCGCCCTGGGTTATAAGCCGCGCCTTCAATGAACGGCATATTTCAAAATTTTGTCCACCTATAAGACGCCCCGTGTTATAAGCCGCATCTAACTGCGCTAAAGGAATGTCAAAAAAACAGTCAGATAGGTCAGTCAAACTTTAATAATATATTAAAAACCAGCGTGATGTGGGCGCGCACGGAGTCGTATATCAACATGGACGGAGCTGCGTGAAAAAAGCCACCTGGCCTCTTCGCGTAAACTTACCTTAACCACTCGCTCATCTTTTCTTCATCCATCCCTTCGAGTTAGCTTTTATGATAACGCCGGCTGGAAAGGTCTCTTTTGGCAAGGTCTTCCTTTTGAATATCACCATGGGTGGAAGTTTCTGGCCATTAGCATGGCAAGCTAGAACCACAGTGAAGGATGACTTCTCATTCCCTGTGGTGCGAATATTCACCGTACGTGCTCCCGTTGTATCCACAGTGCGGTTCACAGGAATATCAAAAGTCAGTGGAACCTCGTCCATGTTGATAATGTTCTCTGGCCGGATCTTTTTTTCAGCTATCTTGTTTTTACAATATGCACGGAAAGTAGCCAGCTTTTCTTGAAAGTCTTTAGGCAGTTGCTGTGAAATAGTAATCCGTGTGCGGATGGAGAGATTGCGTCTTTTCATGAACCGGATCCCTGTCGCTTAGTAGGAGCCATTTTGTGGTCTTTACAGATGTAAACACACAAAGGAAATGAAACGTACGGTAATATCCGCGCGCTTCTTCTTCTTCTACGCGGGCGGGTGGTTGCTTACAGTAGAAGAAGAAGCGCTTCCTGTTCTATGGGGGCGGGTGCTTACCTTGGCGGTTGCTTGCGTAGAAGAAGAAGCACTTCCTCTTCTACGGGGAAAAAAGATGGCGGCTGTTTACCGTAGTTACGAGACCGAAACTTTATGAAAATGAATCTTAATATTAATCCATATATAAAGCGCACCGGGTTATAAGGCGCACTGTCAGCTTTTGAGAAAATTTGTGGTTTTTAGGTGCGCCTTATAGTGCGGAAAATACGGTAATTCTAAAGTCCCATTTGGTCCAGTAGCTGCATCTTGCATTTTCCTTTTAACAACTCCTCCGGAAATGGAATATAGCTGTTCTACATATATCCTAATTGCACATTTTTTTGGTTTTCTCGTCAACTGCTACACTACTTCACATTTTTGGCTCTCATTGATGTTTTCCATCAGCTAATTTAGCAATAGATTTTAGTAAGTGCTACTGTGCCATCATGTATAATTTTTGCTGAAGAAGTTGCACGCCTTGCAGCTACGTGACTGGAGTTTTTGCTGACTTAAACGGAACTACCTTCTCGGGGTCAAGCTCATATAACATCAGTCCCAGTTCCCCTGGCTTATTCTTTGCGGATGTGGTGATATCTATCATGCCAGATTGAGACTAAAGGGAGATATTTCTCTCGAATGGGCTGCTGTCCTAATCCTTTGTGCCCAGATTACCACTCCCTCCCCCTCCTTCCCACATGATGGCAGGATGGGGGCTGAAATGGGATGTAAAGTCGTAGAACAACACATCCTTTTAATGATATACATTTGCCTGTCTATTAGTAATGTGCTTTGCAGTTTGCAGGCATTTTTAGTTTTTCATTTTAATTTCTTTCTCTGAGTACTTTTTATCTGATTTGAATTTCATCTGCAAACTGTGCATAACATCCCATGTCACTGGGATTTAGAGCATGTACATTATTGCATTGATTAAGGGGAACTGTACTTTTTTGGAATTTTTTTCTATCATTTACAATCCTTTTTTGAGACAAGCACACATAATTTTCTTTTTTTATGCATTCTAATTAGTAAATAAATGCTAGGAAAAGTCAGCTAACAATTGAGCTCACAGGATTCGTTCTATTCCGCCTATTTTATATACACACTGTAAGTATATATGTAATGTAGTAACAGGCACAATCATAACAACATGTAATATTTACATATTTTGGTCATTTTTAGCATACGGCTGCAGACTCATTTTAAAGACTCATCAGGTTTGTTTTCCCTTCAACAAAAACAACTACTGCCAATTATGGCAGACTTCAGGAGAGCCAACGACGACTATCATGGGACAAATGATGATCCAGAACCTTATATTTTTAAACCTGAATATAGGGAGAATGTGCTACAAGTTTTAGACGCTGTGTGCTAAACAGATCCAGCAAGTAGCAGTATTGCTAAGTGCTAAACAAGAAATACAAACTATGAACATAATAAAACAACCACTTACTGTAAAATGTCTGCTCTCACTGGAATGCCGACTGATGGTATGTGTACATCTTCCCGTTTGGATGAAGAATTAATCAAAATCCTCATACAGGTAAAAAAAAAAAAAAAAAAAAGGGGGGGGGGGGCGGGGGGTTCGAAAAAACGGCCAACAAGCGTCATTTTATGTCTTTCTTGGGTATAAATTGAATGTCAGAGTTGACCAACATCTCGGTTTATGGCGACAACCTTCTACTATCCCGTTGAAAGCCATGATTTATAATCTAGAATTAACTTTTACTGAGGTGATGCAGCAGCACACCCGCTCAGTATGTCAATAGCTGCTACATAAGATAGTTAGTTCTCTGTGATCACGGCGCCACTAAAAGTAGTTCCTCGGCGTTAGCACTTATAATAATAATAATAATAATAATATTGCTGATACTTGGTAAATATTCAGGTCACAAGATGTATATAGAGTTGGCGGTTTTTGGATGTTATTTTAGAGCACTTTACAGAGTACTCCCATTAGCGACATTGTTTGCCACCTTGTACTTGCCATATATTACAAACTCGAATGTATTAAAAAGAAAGACAAATGTGTTCTTGTCTTACATAGGGATTGTTAATGATTAAAAAAATAAATAAATAAATGTGCAGTTCCCCTTTAATGCACGCAAGCTTATAAATCAGGGGTGTCCTGATTCGATATAGATATTGGAAATCAGTCCGATATCATCAAAACAAGTATCGGATTTGCATCTAAAATCTGTCATATAAACCCTCCAATACAAGTAGCCTTGCATCATGTTTGTTTGTGCAAAGCTGGATGTCCTCCAATAAGCACACATGGTTGGTCTTGTTAAGTCCTTTTCAAAAGGTAAACATGGTAGGTAATAGGCAAATAGGAGCAAGCAGCTACACAACAGCTTAGCACAAAATGTAGACATACAGTATGTAATAGGTGTCCTTAATTGAACAATTTAATATGACTTTTGACAATATAAAAAGGTAACAAATAATTATAGTTGCATATTACTTACAGATACAAAGTCTCAAAGGCCGGTATTAGAAATTATCAGTAACAAACATGTCCGCATCATTCAACTTACTTCGTCATTAGTTTAACTTAACGACACTCTACTTCAACTAAAAGATGAATCAAGTCCAGACTGTTAATGATAAATAGTTTAGTGTTTTCATACAACCGTTGAGCTCTGTTTGATCAATTTCACTTGATCAAGTCTTTTCTAACATTCCACACTACAAAATAATCCCAGGCTGTATGATTCGTGCTGATTTCATTTTGCGTTAATACCGGCCAATACCGAAGGCTCCGATATCTGCATTGTATCACAAGTGAAATTTTTGTATTGGGACGGGATACTTCTATTTAAAAGTAGTAGTATGGACAATTATTTAAATGGACAAAAGACATTCACTTTCTGTAAAGACTTTGAATTCAAATTTTCTTGAATCTCCTATTTTCCATCATGCGTAGCTTTCTGGTCAAATTCATGGATAGTCTCCAAACATCTCCTGGTTTCCATCATCACGCTCATTGTACTTTCTCCTCCCACTACTGTCTCGGGGTCTTTGTCCTCGGACTCTGATTTATAGGCTTGATTTCCAAGTGAAAGCGTTGCATCGCCATTTTCCCTCACAAAAAAAGCAGAATAGAAGTTACAGCAGTTGAACAGCAGGAGGGAAAATATTGGTGATTGGTGCTATTATTTGATATGATCAGTAAACAGTTGGCCAAGTACTTGCACCACAAAGCAGAGAGGAAATTATTAAATCACCCGGGAGACCTGAATCAGAGCGTTTAAGGTCACAATAAAAACTGGGCATCCAGAAATAGTTGATTAAAAGGTGGATCACACGCAGATGACTTTATAAAGGTTACTTGAAAACGTTCAGCTTCATTTGCTGCTTATATGGGTCTGATCTTTCACGCTTCTCACTTCCAGTCGGCAGCACGGGAGTCAAACTGCAGATCCTTAAATAAAAGGGAACTGCACTTTTTGGGGAATTTTGCCTATCGTTCACAATCAATATGAAAGACATGACATGAAAATAGATATATTTTTTAATGAATTCTAAATATTAAATAAATGCGATAAAAAGTCTGCTTAGAATGGAGCCTATTGGAGCACATTCATAATATTTAATATTTTGATCATTTAAAGCTATGCAGGGCATTGATTTCAAAAGCGCATCACTAATTATTACTCACTGCAGACTTTATGAGAGCCAACAAACATAATAAAACGGTCACTTACAGTGCATTGCCTGCTGTCAATAGGATGCCGACTGCTTGGATGTTCATATATTTCCATTTAGATAAAGAATGACTCATAATCCTCACGAAGAAAAGGGGCGTCGACTCAAGCGTCTTTTTCGTGTCGTTCTCGCCATTTCCGGTTCTTAATCGGCTGTCAAAGTGTACCAACTTGTTGGAATACATTCTCAGCCTTCTTCTATCCAGGTGGGAGTCATGATTTATGATTCAGAATAAAACTTCCAGGGAGCAAAGAACCGAGGAAACACCTCACCAGTCGAACATGTCGAGATTGTACACAAGCTTCTGATCACGGCGCCGCTATAAATAGTTTGTCTGCGTTCGCGCTTATAATAGTATCACTAATACTTAGTACATTTTCAAATAACGAAATGTAAATGGAGTAGTGTTGGCGCTTTTCGAATGGTTATTTATTGGATTTTATGGGCAAAATAAAGGAGCTTCCATTGTCTCCGCTGTATGCAGACTTTTATTTGCGTTTATTTAAAAAGATAAATCCATCTGTGATGTCTTTCATAATGATTGTGAACGATAGGCTAAATTCTCCCCCAAAAAGTGCAGTCCCCTTTAAGTAACATGTTGTAGTGAAAATGGCTCAGTGACTTGACAGTGCTGTTAAGTTGCCATGAGGTGCTGCTGAGGCGGAAAAAGGACAGGTGGTGATTTGACGCCCTTTGTCTGTGATGGATTAACTAGCTGCTGTGGTACGAAGGGCGCATTTCGTTCTTAGAACTGGAAGATGTTCCAGGCAGCCATTGTGAAATAATTTTATAGTTGCATCCTTTTATTATTTAATGAGTTCCACACTTATTTATGTCAGCCGTCCTTCCATTTGGAAGAGGTTTTCATACCTATGGCTGCTAATAGTGAATCTGTCTGCAGGGGGGGGAAAGGGAGGCTATATCCGTTTCATAAAGCAGCATTTGTTTGCCTGCCAGGGACTTCAAAACCATTAACAAGATTAGGGAGAGCACAATAGCACTGGTGCCTCTCCTCCCTCCCTCTGTCCTCCACCCCTCTATATTCCCTCTGATTTTGTTCACGCTCATTTGGCTGTACAATGCTGACAGTGTTTGTCTGCAGTTCCTCTCTGGAGGGAACTACAGCACTAAATGCACACACAAGCTCAAATAATGAAGCAAATGATTACATTCAGGCATCCCCATGCTCCGGGTCACGCATACATCATTCTTACCTCTAACTAACCCGCCGACTGACTGCGGTGGTCTGTGTGGTGAGCGAATCGAGAGCACGGGCCTTGAAATGACTCAACTGAGAGGTTGTATAAATAACATGATGTTGCGGAAGGGCACAGAGGGTGCAGGATTGCCATTGATGTCACTGCTTGAGGCTCCCCAGCGATTTAGTGAGCTGGCAATCTACAATTTGAGTTTTGTATGACTGATTCACTCCTGTGCATTGATATCCTGTGCATTGAGGATGTTATATTGCAATAAATATGAGCAACCTCACATAAATTAGAGTAATAATTTTCTCCCTTTTGAGTCTCACCTCAACACTCCCCTCAACTCAAGTTTGAATTGCATCTGCTCTAAGAGTTGAGCTACTCCTTAAACGTTTTCATCTGTATCGCCTCGCTCTATAGGTGCCCACGGACGGTTCAACAGGCCCGCTGGCTGAGCCCCAGGTGGCCATGTTCTGCGGAAAACTCAACATGCACGTCAGTGTACAGAGTGGCAAGTGGGAACCAGACCCCTCCGGTACCAAGAGCTGTGTCGGCACCAAGGAGGGCATCCTGCAGTACTGCCAGGAGGTAATAGGCTGTTTTCTTTTTGTGTGTAGAATCTCTGAGGAGCATAAAAAAAAATCACAATATCGAGAAGCGAGAAAAAAACAATTTCCTCCCACTGTATTTTCAGTATCTCCGCCTCTGATGTATTGAATTCTAGTTCTGTATTTATCCAATTCCTATTTGTTTTAACTTATTTTAGTCTACATAATTCATCCACATAATATATTATGCTTTCCACTGATTTCATCAACACTTATTGGGTCAACAGTTAGTGAAATTATATCATTTTGTATTAATATTTACAGATCAAATCACTGGCATCATAAATATTACAGGCAGATTCCATAGTTTGAATGAAACCAAAACATGACTGGGAAGCTCTGTGCTGATGACAAAAGGTAACAGGTTACTGTTGGCCATACCATACAACAAGAGCAGCACAAATATGACAGCATAACTAGCAGACCTACTCACCTTCCTATGTCACTGTCACATTCAGTCATGCCTAAGTGCCTTCACTGACCTCCAAAATGTAGAAAAATGAATACCTGTTACTGCTAACACAACCCAGTCTATCACAATACATTTTTATTTGTTTTATTTGAAATTACTAAATGTACAAGCCACACATTTGTTTAACGTTTGTTGCGTTTATGAGCAGTTGAATAAAAATTCTAGGAGTGCACAATAATTATTGGATGGATAACTATAAGGCAATTATTAGGAATTATGACGTCATACTGATGAATCCAATAACTCAGATAAAAACGCTCAAAATTATGTGGCAAGATGACCAGTACTTGGCTGTAGGCGGGTTAGGTTGAACAAATCAAGCCCTCCTTTTCTCCTGCCTGTTGTAATGTTCCCTTGAGCTCATTGTAAACAAACATGGTGTCCACCGTGTGGGACGTCTTCACTTTTTCAGAGGAGGATTTGCCATGCTATTTGCACCAAATTTTCTGCAAACAACAACCAAACGTTAAGTTTTAACACATCAAACCTTGTCAGCCACCTGAAAGGCCAGCATTGCTAATACGGCGTTATGAAAGCCTACAAAGACGCCTGCGCTGCTAAAGAAGCTGTCCGAAGCAAGCCACAAATTAAGGTGTGCACAAAATATAGTTAAATCTCAATTTGAAAAATAGTTCCTATATTGATATCAGTCTTGAGAAACAGGCTTAAAAGATGCATCGTGCATCCCTAAAAATTATATATCAAGTCATACAACTTTGAATTAGTTCTAACAAGGAGGCTCAGTAGCTTTGTTTTATTGTAAATGTATCGAATATTTGGTTCATAATCAAGTATTTTTTACATTTTGTTTGAGGAAAAAAAGGAATAACCCTCTGAGGGCAGCCGTAACTGTGATATAGCCCACGGTAAAAATGAATTTGACACCTATGGTGCTTACACCCACTCACTTCTATCAACACGCTCTCGATTCGAATTAGGCAACAAGAACCAAACCAAATATTTAATAGCAGAACAAGGAACCGTTCTGATTAAACTACAGGGATGGCTATGGCGTTAAAGCCAACCACAAAAACACTTTTTTTCTTCCATAAAAATTAGGCCGCCTTGAGCAATACCGTGAACTGTCATGTCGAGATAACAATGACTAACAATGCTCATATGGTGAGAAACACGTGAGAAATCTCTCAAGCAGGCGCTAACAGATTGTCACACTCCAAAAGTAGCACAGTTAGGAGTCCTAAGATGAGCTTTCCTCTCTAGAGTAGGTCAGGAAGGGAGGCCGTAGGTCAACAGCCTGATAACTTGTGTCTGAAATAGAAGCTAAGGCGAATTCCTTATGCATGCAGGTGTATCCAGAGCTCCAGATTACTAATGTGGTGGAAGCCAACCAGCCTGTCAGCATCCAGAACTGGTGCAAGAAGGGTCGCAAGCAGTGTCGCAGTCATATGCACATTGTAGTGCCCTACCGCTGCTTGGGTGAGTCCAAGTACTTTTTTCCAATTTACTAGGGATGGGTACCTTTCGCATTTGAACTGATAGGGTACCAATTTTCTTTACTTTTTTGTGTGTTCATGTTGTATTAAAGGGCAGTACGGTGGATGAGGGGTTAGTGCATCTGCCTCACAATGCGAAGGTCCTGAGTAGTCTTGGGTTCAATCCCGGGCTCGGGATCTTTCTGTGTGGAGTTTGCATGTTCTCCCCGTGACTGCATGGGTTCCCTCCGGGTACTCCGGCTTCCTCCCACCTCCAAAGACATGCATCTGAGGATAGGTTAATTGGCAACACTAAATTGGCCCTAGTGTGTGAATGTGAGTGTGAATGTTGTCTTGTCTATCTGTGTTGGCCCTGCGATGAGGTGGCGACTTGTCCAGGGTGTACCCCGCCTTCCGCCCGATTGTAGCTGAGATAGGCTCCAGCGCCCCCCGCGACCCCAAAGGGAATAAGCGGTAGAAAATGGATGGATGGATGTTGTATTAAATGCTAATATGTCAAATAATAAAATCTATTTTTTATCAATTTAACATTTACCTTTGAGCTGATAATTGTGTTTTCCTGTTGTTAAATCGAGTTTTCCTACACTTCCGATTCCGAATGTCATTTGCAAGTATGCATTTATTTCAATTTGTCCTAAGCGTGTTGCCGTAGTCAGGTGTAGTCTTTGCCATTCAGTTGATTGTGCCAGCCTTTTCTTTTGTTTAGGCTTACAAAGTGTATGTACTATAAGTGTTGTACATATTACATACCACCTGGTTGATCAGACCTGGGCAAATTACGTTAAGATTTTCAGTCCGGCCTGCCGGACGTTTCCAAATATTTCCAAATATTTTTAGTATGTATGTACATATATATAAATATATGAAAAACACATGCACACCAGCCGTTAGACACATTTTTTTCCTCAATGTGGCCCCTGAGTGAAAGTAATTGCCCAAGCCTGTGGTTTGCAATGTAAACGTGCTAATGCTAGTAAGTAGCATCTAAGTTAGAATCAAGCTAGCACTTTTTTGAAAGCGTAACCTTAGTTTTGAATGCTTTCTATCGGGCGTGCTTGTTTTATTGGCATTACCTAGAGGCAGTCTGCTACGAATACGCCTGTTTACCCGCCAAGTGTTGAAGCCAGTGTTGGCATGGATAATAGCAACATTACCTACAGGCAGTCTGCTACAAATACGCCTGTTTACTCGTCAAGTGCTGAAGCCAGTCAATCAATCAATCAAACTTTATTTATAAATCACTTTTCATACATTAAAAACAATGCCCGATGACCCACATCTCTCATCATCAATCACATACACGCACACACACACACACAAACATACCATTTAATGCATGCCTGATTACAGAGGAGACAGGTGAAGAAACACAATCACGGTATGTTGTCATGTGCAACAAATGTATTGAAATATGGTACCTTTTGGATTTTTTTGTACCGACGGAATTTTGGTCAGTATTTGTAAATGTATTGAATTTGGTACCCATCACTACTTCTTAGTAGATTTTGCAGACGTCTGCAAAGACAATTTGGCTTTTAATGCACCCACGAGGCAGGATTTTGTTTTTAAGTTGAACATCCATCCATCCATTTTCTACCGCTTGTCCCTTTTGGGGTCGAGGGGGGTGCTGGAGCCTATCTCCTTTAAGATGAACATATTTCACACAAAAAAGCGCCATGAAACCAAATTGAACCAGACTTGTGTATGAAATATGGATAAATAGGAATTTAATATCTGTGCTGCAGTGGGAGAATTTGTGAGCGACGCCTTGCTGGTTCCTGACAAGTGCAAGTTCTTACATCAGGAGCGCATGGACCAGTGTGAGACCCATCTGCACTGGCATACTGTGGCCAAGGAAGTGAGTACACAAACACACACGCACGTTAATGGGACTGAAATGGATAGAAGAACTAGCCCCTCTTTCTAATTGCGAAAATGTTCTACAGTCCTGCACAGACCGCTCCATGAATCTCCATGACTACGGAATGCTTCTGCCATGCCGTATTGATCGTTTCCGAGGGGTCGAGTTTGTCTGCTGCCCAACGGAGGCTGAGCACGATACTAACAGCGCCGAGCAGGATGGTGACGATTCTGATGTTTGGTGGGGTGGAGCGGAGACTGACTACTCTGACAATAGGTACGTGATGGTTGAATGAGATTAACGGCATATTAAGATTCCCTCTGAAATTGCGAGAACTCTTTTCACTAAGCTGTTATGCCAATAAAATAAATGAATCAAGCTCTTTAATGCTATTAATAATCCATCCATCCATCCATTTTTTACCGCTTATTCCCTTTGGGGTCGCGGGGGGCGCTGGAGCCTATCTCAGCTACAATCGGGCAGAAGGCGGGGTACACCCTGGACAAGTCGCCACCTCATCGCAGGGCCAACACAGAGAGACAGACAACATTCACACTCACATTCACACACTAGGGCCAATTTAGTGTTGCCAATCAACCTATCCCCAGGTGCATGTCTTTGGAGGTGGGAGGAAGCCGGAGTACCCGGAGGGAACCCACGCAGTCACGGGGAGAACATGCTAACTCCACACAGAAAGATCCTGAGCCCGGGATTGAACCCAAGACTACTCAGGACTTTCGTATTGTGAGGCAGATACACTAACCCCTCTTCCACCGTGTTGACATTTGTAATTGTGTTTTACGCTTAGGTGCTATGATCTTCTTAGGCACACAATTGTCGTACTGCTTTTCTTTACATTGTGTTCCTTTTTAAATACAAATCAGTACTGTTAAGGCTTTGTGTTATGACTGATAATAGCCCACATGTGAATGATCTTCACCTTTTTTTATTAAAATTTTGAATCTGTTGCAAAATGGCAATGCAATGCATCAATTACACACCCACACAGACATTAGGCACCACGGCGCCGATACCATAAAGTTGGATTAACATTAAAGTTGGATTACCTCAATAATGTTTATTGTTTATTGTATCTATACGGTGATTTCTGATGTACATTGAAATTTAATTATAGGACATTGTATATAAATGTTATTTGCTACTGTAGCTCTTCGCACTGATTTACTTTTTTATGATCTTTTGTTGTCTAATCATTTTATTGCTTTTAGGTTAACCATTTTTAAGGTTGACCAATTTTAACATCAGTCCAGGGACAACTGATGTAAATTAACCTTAAAGCTAATTCTGGTATGTTAGCAGTAATATCTATTAATGTACACTGTACCTGTCAAATAAACGAACAAATAGTATGCCGAATAAATAATCACTAAGCTCGACAAAAAAACTAAGGCCGTATGATTTCCGCGTTTACGCAATAAAACAGAACCCGCTGTTAAACACAGACTATTAGGGAAATTGACATAAATGTGACTGAAATGTTGTTATTGTGAGAAGGAACATTTGTTTGGGAAAATAGTGTCCAGTAGCGCTCATTCATCCCCGACACACTCACGCTTGTCCTGCCCGAAACACTTGAAACAGGTACTAAACTACGAAGCTAAAGCTAGCAAAAACAATCCATACACCCACACACCACATCTGCTTGTGTTGTTGTGAACGACATCATAGATTTAAGATCATTGTGCAAACAGAACAGCGGTCACATCTTGCGAGGCGCTCTCAATTTTACTTCTTTAGCCTAAAGTGAGTCGCCTCTTTATTCTTTAAGCTGAGAATAACACCACAGCACACTTCCCCCCATCACAATAATAGTGCCGTGCGCCACATTTGGTCTGCTGTCAAAATAACAAACAAAATAACACAATAGCAAGCATAATGTACTTAAAGCACTTATTGATGCATTTACAAAATTATTATACTTTTATCCTAAAATACTGGTCAAAATTGTCCAAAGATGTATTGCACCAAACACTGTATGGATTTCTGCTTTTAATTAACAAACATTTTATTGAATTGTATTTGACACAAAAAACACACTCTATGGTGGTAAAAGGTAAACGAAAATTTTAAAAAATTAAAACGCAAAAAAATACATAGATTTTTATATTGCTATTGTTATTTTAATGTATTGTTATTGCTGTTATTATTAGTATTTAACTTGTGGTTTATTTGTTATTAAATTATATCCGGGATCTTTTAAAACTATATTTAAAGTTGAAATTTCGGTGGTACAATAAATACTCGCGTTTTCAAAATAATAATAATCGTGTAATTAATCATGATACCAATCAATATAATCGTGATCATTATTTTTGCCATCATTATCCAGCCCTACTGTGTATTAGACCAACAACAGAGGATACATGTGCATGTACGAGCCAGTCTGCTCCACAACAAGAGGATGGCAAAAAAGGAGCAGTTTACTGACTACGGCGTTGGACTACAATGGCGGACCCGCAAAGCATTTTGAGTAAATTTGTACCATGTATGGATAATCCGGTGACATAATCAGTTCGAGAAATGTCACAGAATTTGCAAATAGCAAACGACTTGTTTGGCAATTATTTATAAATATCTCTGCAATGCCTCCATGGTTTGATTTCACATTTTCTGGTTTTATGCTGATCCTAAACACAACAGCAGGTACCAATAAGTAAGAAAAGCTGGTTTTGTATAATAAGGTCCCTTTAAACTGAATGAAAAAGCAGCCACTGAATTTTATTCTTCATAATCCAATTATTTGACCAAACGTTGAGATAATCGATGACTAGTCATCTATCAAAATTTCCCTAGTGTAAATGCAATAGTCTCAGCGTTCATTCTGATTACTATTGAGTGCTGTTGTTGGTTCCGCTCCATTTTTTTCTTTTTAATTTCATTTTTCCCTTCCTTGTCATTCTTTCTCTCCCAGTATGGTGCGGGAACCAGAGCCAGCAGAGCAGCAAGAGGAAACCAAGCCATCTGTAGTAGAGGAGGCGGCGGCCGAGGAAGATGATGAGGAAGAGGACGCGCTGGATAACGACCAAGATGGAGATGGGGAAGAGGACGAAGACGGTATGGAAGATGAGGAGGAGGAAGAGGAGGACACGCTTGATGACAGTGACGACGAGCCCGCAACCAATGTTGCCTTGACAACGACGACCACCACCACTACTGAGTCGGTTGAGGAAGTAGTCAGAGGTGAGTTGGCACTCTGTTCTTCTCTCTCTGTGTCTGGAGATTGTGAAGTGAATTCATGCTAAAATCATAAATAAGCTCCATAGCTGGGATTCTCAAACTATGGCACTATAGTGGTACACGGGCTCCAGCTTGTGGTATGCCAAAGTATCACTTAATTAAACATTTAAGCACAGTGTTACTGTTCAATCTGTGTGTAATATTTGAGTGGCCAAAACTATTGAATATACTTGTTAAATAAAACCTCTGCATTGTTTTTAATAAATACTTAGACCTACTACTCTACTGTACATTAATGTTGGCTAATTATGGTGGTACTTGGAGAGCCAAGTGTTTTCTGTGGTGGACTTGGTAAAAAAAAATTGAGAACCACTGCTCTATAGAACTTTGACTTTGTAGTGCTGCCCTTTCTATTTAAATGAACATAAAACACTTTTTTTATATGGCTGCTTAAATGACAGCGACATGTTCTGAATCCAAGTGACAAGGAGAACATGCCATGGATTGTGTACGTTTACTGGCAAGCTGATGCAGTGGTTATGGATGATGACAGGTTTGTGTCTGTATTCTCCAAGATGTGTGCTGGGCCAGTGCAGAAACTGGTCCATGCCGGGCCATGCTGCCCCGCTGGTACTTTGACCGCCAGGAGGGCCGCTGTGTTCAGTTTATCTACGGTGGATGCGGAGGCAACAGGAATAACTTTGAGTCCGTGGAATACTGCCTGTCTGTCTGCAGAAGCGTCCGTAAGTTCTGCCGAAGGCAGAAGACTCAGACTAACCTCTACTGGGTCAAAATCTCGTTTTGTCTCTAACCCCCTGTCAGATGCTCACTGCTCCTTGGTCTCTTCTGGACTTTCCCTATCGCCCTTAGCTTCCTTTCCTGGCTAATCTTTTAACATTTTCCTTTTGTCCTTTATCAAATCTGAAGTCAGTTTGCAGTAATTGTCATCCTGCATCGCAATCGTTCAAGCTGGCATGTTATTGCTTCACAGTTAAAGCCTTTTTTAATTAGTGTCGGATCATTCAGTTGCAACGTGTAAAGGTTTTAAATGGTTTGACACTCCAGGTTGCTCAATATTGTTCCATTTAAATGAGTAGCTGATTTCAGTGTTTGGCTGCCTCCCTTTGTCTATGCGTATGTTTTTCTTCTGCGGTGTGATTGTAGTCAAGTTGAGTGCATGCCGCACTGCCTCAGCCTATTTCTGCTGTGGATGTACACTAAAGGCTGCACCTTTACCATGGCCATATCTCATAACATGTTTTTCAACTGTTGTGGGTTGAAGAGAATGTGCTGGTGGGATCTTTTTTAAAGGTGGCTGTTGACAAGTGGTCTTTTTCAAAGTGAATAAGAGCGCATGATATTTTTTTGTGTGTCCTGTGCAGTCATGCGTTCTAAGCAAGCCGATTTTCAGGTGACATGCGACCTTCACGCCTGCACACACGTGCGCACACATCAACAAGACAGAACACGAGCCACCTTTTGATTGCTCTTAGTATAATGAACCCTGCTGATTTAATTCAGGTTCACGCCATGTGTCTTGACACTTTAACTTTCAAGGCCACAGGACGAAGTTAAACGGGAACATTATCACAATTTCAGAAGGGTTAAAACCATTAAAAATCAGTTCCCAGTGGCTTACTTTATTTTTTGAAGTTTTTTTTTAAATTTTACCCATCACGCAATATCCCTAAAAAAAGCTTCAAAGTGCCTGATTTTAACCATTGTTATATACACCCGTCCATTTTTCTGTGACGTCACATAGTGATGCCAACTCAAACAAACATGGCGCATAGAACAGCAAGCTATAGCGACATTAGCTCGGATTCAGACTCGGATTTCAGCGGTTTAAGCGATTCAACAGATTACGCATGTATTGAAACGGATGGTTGTAGTGTGGAGGCAGGTAGCGAAAACGAAATTGAAGAAGAAACTGAAGCTATTGAGCCATATCGATTTGAACCGTATGCAAGCGAAACGGACAAAAACTACACGACAGCCAGCAACACGGGAGAAAGTGAGTACGAATTCGGCGATCGCCTTCTAACCAACGATTGGTATGTGTTTGTTTGGCATTAAAGGAAACTAACAACTATGAACTAGGTTTACAGCATATGAAATACATTTGGCAACAACATGCACTTTGAGAGTGCAGACAGCCCAATTTTCATCAATTAATATATTCTGTAGACATACCCTCATCCGCGCTCTTTTCCTGAAAGCTGATCTGTCCAGTTTTGGAGTTGATGTCAGCAGGCCAGGGAAGCTAGGGTCGATATTCTTCTCTTGATCATCTTCGGTGGCATAAGGGACGGTGTGAGCCAAGACATCCAGAGGGTTTAGCTCGCTTGTCTGCGGGAACAAACTGCCGCCATTGCTTGCCGTGCTACCGAGGCCCTTTGTCCCTGAATTGCTCACACACTCCGGCAGATTCAATGGGGGTCTGGCGGCAGATTTCTTTGACTTTATCGTTGGAAATGCATCTGCTTTGAGTGTCGCAGGATATCCACACATTCTTGCCATCTCTGTCGTAGCATAGCTTTCGTCGGTAAAGTGTGCGGAACAAACGTCCAATTTCTTGCCACTTTCGCATCTTTGGGCCACTGGTGCAACTTGAATCCGTCTCTGTTCGTGTTGGTACACCCTCCGACAACACACCGACGAGGCATGATGTCTCCAAGGTACGGAAAACAGTCGAAAAAACGGAAAATAACAGAGCTGATTTGACTCTGTGTTTGAGAAAATGGCGGATTGCTTCCCGATGTGACGTCACGTTGTGACGGCATCGGTCCGAGAGCGAATATTAGAAAGGCGTTTAATTCGCCAAAATTCACCCATTTAGAGTTCGGAAATCGGTTAAAAAAATATATGGTCTTTTTTCTGCAACATCAAGGTATATATTGACGCTTACATAGGTCTGGTGATAATGTTCCCCTTTAAGTTTGTACAGTTGAAGCTAGATTTACGAACATCTCTATTTGTGAACTTTTCGATTTACAAACTCTTAGAACAAGCCAAATATGCCTCTGTTTGCGAACGCTTCATTCATTCATTTTGTGTACCGATGGCAACCAAAAAGGGCGCAACATTTTTTGGGAGGCACAGCCCTCTACGCCTCTTGCTGCGCAGTACACTACTAGTCACTTCTAAGTGCTTCATTTAACATGTGTGGTTTTTGCCTTTTGACATGTTTTGTCCATTTGCTAACTAAGTATGAGTCCCAAAATGACAACAGACGAGCGTAGAAAAAGATAGAGAGAATTAATGCAGAGTAAAAAAAATAAAAAGACTTCGGTGTGTGTGTGCTCATGTTAGCAGACCAGCGCAAACAGAGAATAGCAGCTTGTTGTTGTTTTGGCTCGTTAATAAAGTGAAAGTTGATCCATCATCTCCTTATGTTTGTTTGTAAAGTACTATAAAGTGTTTTGTATTGTGTTTAAAGTGTACAAACCTTCACTAAAATAGGAACTTTTGCTTTGCTATACACACTTCAATTTACGAACCCCGTTCAAGAACCAATTATGTTTGTAAATCGAGGTTCCACTGTGTCATACAAATAATTATGGGTCATGTGAAGGGTTAATTTGTTTGCTTTTGTATAGTTGCGGTGTTCTTCCTCTGTTGACCTATTCTGAGCTCTGTGTTTGTCCTCTATTAACCACATCGTAATAAAAAAAACAAGGCTTTGCTTGTAGTTCTCACCCCTTTTCACCTTCTCTTATCTTTTTTTTGGCTGATGTGTAGTACCCACAGCCACTCCCGGTTCTCCTGACGCTGTGGACCACTACCTGGAGACGCCTGCTGACGAAAACGAACACGGCCATTTCCAGAAGGCTAAAGAAAGCCTGGAGGCCAAGCACCGCGAAAGGATGTCCCAGGTATTAATGGAGTAGCGAGCAAGAGAGGCTACTTAGAATTATGCCTTTTCCGTTGTTTACGCTTCCATCGCTACTTGCGGATTAGTCATTGAAATACGTAAGTCAATTTTGTTCGTAGTGGGAAAAGCATTGTGAATAGGAAATGGAGAGTCGACGAGGTGTAGCAAAAAGAATAAGTGCATCTTTTAAGCCTCTCTGGGTGGGGCGCCTGAACGGATTGTGTTTTAATTGCTTTCTTTAATGAAGTGATTTGCTCTCCAGTGGAGAGCCAGATGGTCCAAAGCCTCCGTTTGCTTGCTGCAGACCAGGACGCCTTCTGCAGAATTTAATACTACATTTCGTTGTGCTGGAGTTTAGCACTGTGTCATCACCTTTAGACACTGCTATCTAAAGAGTATGCAACTGAAGAGGAAGCTTAAGCCAACCGATGCTGCCTGATTTACTAAGATCTAAATACCTCGCGCTAAACAGCGTGTGCAATCTATAAAATAGCTTCTACTATTAGTGGGTGTGTTGCATGTGATTTACTAACACTGCTTGTACAATTGTAAAGTGGTGCAGACCGACTTATTTAAATGAGTGTACTATACAAGGCATCACCACCATTTACTGCATCATTGTTATTGTGGCGTTTTGCTATGTTTTCAAACAGTCAAGGAACATGTGCTACTTTTATTGGGCATTTTAGAAGCAATCCTGCAGTGCATCTACATTGACACAACTTTCTTCTTTTTTTTTAAAGCTGAAGATGTGCTCATTGGAGAGAGGCTGTACTTATTCCTCTCAAGACACAAAAAAATGCATACTTATATAAGTTTTTTCATATAAGAAATATTTTAATTTTAATGATAATATTCTCTATAAAAAAACAAAAACAAATGTCATTAAAAAGTACAAAAGTTCAGTTTACACTGCACACCAAATCAGATTTTTTTTTTTTTTTTGCCCTCAAGTGACTCAGATCTGATTTTTTTTTTGCCAGTCTAAATGCTCCAAAGTGCTTCAAATCTGATCTTTTGGCATCAGATTCAGGCCACATCAAGAGGTAGTCCTGAATCCGATTGGAATCTGATCTTTTGAAATGTGACTTCAGTCTAAACGCAATGTGACCCAAATGCGATACGGATGTGATTTTTTTTCATCAGCTTTGGGCGAGCTACGTCATTCGTGTGCGCCGGAAAGACGCAGTCGCCAGTGGAAGTGGATATTTCATCACAACATCCGGTTTCGGTTTCTATTTAAGACTACCAAATTTTAGGTGCTTCACTTGTCAACAGTGCACAAATAATAGGCTATACATAATATATGAATATATATTTTGATTCCCGAAGAAATAGCAATTGTTGAGGGACCGGAATTGACGCTGAGGCTTATTTTCTTACATGTGAGTTGAAAAATAAAGCTCCCGAAGATCCACACTGAGTTTTCTCTACTTAACAGCGATAAAAAGATTACAACCCTCCAAATATATTACACTATACACATCCGTACATACATTATATTAAATTTACTTTCAAGTAAAAAAAAGAAAAACACACATTTTTAAGGTGTTGACTTTTATTTTATTTTGTTATAGTGACGTCCTCCTGGTCAACTTCCTTGTGTTTTCACTTAACCAAAGTGCGCCTACAAGTGACGTTGAGGCCACCTGTGCACGTTTACACCGAAGTCTTGACAAAAATCCCATTTTACTTGTAGTGTAAACACTCAGATGGAAAAAATCAGATCATAAAAAAAATTGATTTGGGCCACTTTGGCCTGCAGTGTAAACAGTCAAAATGACACCAAAACGCATCAATTGAATTTGTTTTAATCAGCCATTTAAATCCTCTTGCAGCTATAAATTTCTAAAATGATGTTGGTGAATTGACGATATGTCTAATTATTATTTTTTATATTCGGAATATCCTAAAATGTTAAAACACACACTTAGGACAGAGGATTCCCGTCTGTCCATCATGAGAGCACTGAATGATCATTTTGCACGTCCTTCTCACACGTGCTAAATAGTGCTCACGAAACGGTAATGAGTGTTGATAAATCACATTGCGCGTGCTAAATAATTATATTTGCGTCTTCTCCTCCAGTACTGTGGGATGATTATTAGAAAAGTATATGTTTTGCATATTAGGGAAGACAGAGACGCAAAATGGATGGCACGCCTCATTATGCTCACTTATCAGACGCAATCTACTTTGCACATGTGCGTGTGCTATCAGGTTTGCACGTGTTTTAGTACACACAAACATTGAGTAAATCAGGCCCTTACTATACTTGGTGTGAAATTTCAGATAAACTGCTGTGCATGTTTGCATTCACACACTTTGTTGTTAATGTACTTTTTATCTTTGTGCATAAGGTGATGAGAGAGTGGGAAGAGGCTGAGAGGGAAGCTAAGAATCTTCCACGTGCTGACAAGAAGGTGGTCATCCAGGTGATTAATGCATATTTAAAACATTTAAGGGCCAGCGAAGGTGTTTTCTTCTACTGTCTTAACTCATACATGTTGCCATTTTGTATGAAGCGTTTCCAAGAGAAGGTAGAGACGCTGGAACAGGAAGCGGCCAGTGAGCGGCAGCAGCTGGTGGAGACCCACATGGCCCGAGTGGAAGCTCTGCTCAACGACCGCCGCCGCCTGGCTCTGGAGAGCTACCTGACTGCCCTTCAGCAAGACCCCCCCAGGGTACAAAACACACAATCATTGTTTGAATGCGAATAACTGACTATTTTTACAAAAGAAAAGTAGTGAGAATATCTCCATGTTAAGAAACTCGGCTTCGCCATGACGTCTTGTTAGTAAACACAGACACACCCCCTCCCACACACTCATACACACACACACACACACACACACACACACACACACTCATACACAGAGCGCGCCTCTTCTGTGTCGCCTATTCTGCAGTGCTCCAATAAAACACACTCAGATCTTCTCAGTTTCTAGCCGATACTACATAAAAAATAACGTAAAATAACCCAGTGTTGTAGTAACGGTAACTGAGTTACTGAATATAAAAAATTACGCGTTAGATTACTATTTACCGCCGAAAGTAAAGGCGTTACAGTAACGCGTTAGTCCCAACACTGGTCATGATTAATCCAAATTCAAAAGTGTGATTAATCAGATTTTTTTTTTTAACATTTCCCTGCACTACTATTTATAAGCAAGTTATTTTGAGTATTTGTTAGTTTCCTCTCAATATGTCCTCTAACTCCGGGAAGAGCTATTTCAAGGCCGATGTGCTAATAAAAAAACATCTTGTAACTTACTGAAAAGCTTTCACGTCAAATTTGATCAATTTTATCTTCAGCTGGCTTGTCTGCGCTCATGCTGTCATGTGTCCGCACCTCACTGTCTGCCTTGCTCTGTCTGCCGCAGCCTCGTCACGTCTTCAGCCTCTTGAAGAAGTATGTGCGTGCCGAGCAAAAGGACAGACAGCACACTCTGAAACACTTCGAACATGTCCGCATGGTGGACCCCAAGAAGGCGGCACAAATCAGGCCTCAGGTACCCCACACCAGAACAGTTCTTTCATGCTGGAATAAGAAATTCATCACCTCTCATGCCCTTGTCTGTTAGGTGCTGACCCACCTGCGTGTCATTGAAGAGCGCATGAACCAGTCGTTGGGTCTTCTCTACAAGGTGCCTGGTGTGGCTGACGACATCCAGGACCAAGTCGGTGAGTTTCACAGCACATTTATTATCTTGCTCCTTTGGGACAATTTTACTTCTCTGAAAATGTGGAACATTAATAACTAATAGGCAGTAATGTTTGAAGTATTTACAATGTAATCATGGCAGCCTTTAAATAATCTTTATGAGAAATGTTTCTGCGGTCATTCTTAGCAAATTCCAAACCCTGTGAGACAGATGTGAGAAAGGACTGATTGTGTTACATGTAACAGAAGGGTTGAAAGCTCTAAATTCCATGCATTTTTTTCCTCTTTCTTTATACTTTGGAGCTATTTGACCTAATTCTTCAGCACAGAGTCAAATGAAACTGTTTGCTGGGAAGATAAATCTGTCTCCCTCCCACCTTTCTATCCACCCCATCCTTGTGCTAGGTTTCTGCGGTTTTTTGGGTTGTTGGTGTTGCGTGCGTCACACAGCCATCTGTGTCTCTCTGAGACTGTGACAGTTTGTACTGCAATGTGGATGATGCATGCACCAACACACACACACACATGCACATACACTGACTGGAAGAAAAAGTACCAGTGTGAATGTTTTAAAAATGTTATTGCATTCTTGGAGGCTGAAAATCATCTGTGTGGGTTTTTATGGTATACAGTATGAATTAGGGTTGTCCCGGTTCCGGTACCAAAATGTATTTCGATACTTTTCGTTACTTTTCAAAATAAAAGGGAAATAAGGCATGAGAAGTATCCCACACTTCTTTTTACACCCCTTCTACTCAGTGCTTCAGCGTGTGCACCTTTTTTTTCTGTGTTTTATCGCCTTTTGACAAGTTTTTTCCATTTTGCTAAAATATTATGAGTCCCAAAAACTCAACAGACCGGCATGGAAAGAAGGGGGGAATCGCTGTGGAGGTAAAGAAAATAGGACTATTTGCGAGGAGTACATTAATGGTGCTCACAAGTATGGAAGAATTGACAAAGCAGGCTTTCTACCACAGCACGTTTCAATTGTGATGAGACCGGAATTTTACAAAAATAGATCCCAGTGCAGATTTATTTTACAGCGGATGAAAGGCTACCTCTTGTTCAACAGTACAAGAGTATACACGCGCACACCCCTTTCCTTTTTTCTCTCTGTCTAATTAGCTCCTTGCCTTAATTTTCAAAAATGTTTATCATTGTAGCAATATGGTTGTTAAAGTTATGGATTTTTGTGATTTCTGATCGTTTGCGAGGGCCATAGTGGCTTCTTTGTGTGTGCATGCATTGGCAGAGTAGCGCATACAGCACAGTTCACCTAAAGAAAGACAAAGTCCCTCCATCAACCCTCTATTAGTTTGATATACAGTACTGCGTAGTACTTTGTTGTTTTCAAAGTGTATAAACCTTCACTGAAATATGGACTTTTGTTGAGGCTTGAACCTATTATTCATATTTATATTGGTTCTTTACAGAGAAATTTGCTTTACTGTACGAACATTTGGATCAAATTTACGAAACCCGTTCAAGAACCGATCAAGTTCGTAAATCGATGTTCCAGTGACTGTATAATATGAAACTAACAAATAAGGTAATTGCCAAAATACTCTTTCCCTCATCCTTGGTCTGTCTCCTTGTGATTTCTCCTGTATCAGAGCTTCTGCAGAAGGAGCAGGCTGAGATGGCGCAACAACTGGCCAACCTGCAGACAGATGTGAGGGTGAGCTACGGCAATGATGCCCTAATGCCCGACCAGGAGTTTGGAGATGGCCAAACCGACTTGTTGACTCAGGAGGACTCCCTAGGCCTGGGTGGAGTTGGCTTTATTCATCCTGAGAGCTTTAACCAGCCCAACACTGACAACCAAGGTGCCTATTGCAGCATTTAGTCCATAAAAATTGTTACTCATCGTCTTGACTATCTTCTTTCCTCCAGTTGAACCTGTCGACTCTCGCCCAAGTCTTGACAGAGGCGTCCCCACACGGCCAGGTAGGTTTGATATCAGGAGTGTTGTTATGGGATACCGGTCCAATATCAGCAGAAAAACTATTATCCGATTATATCATCTTGCATCTTAACTCTCCGCTCCGATACAAGCATTTCTGTAGCATGTTTACCCGTGCAAAGATGGACAGTCAGTAACACCAATAACACAAAGCTGCCATGCAGTCAGTTTTTACTTCAAAGCTGTCATTGCTCAGAAAATAATTAAAATAAATAATTGACCTATTTAAGGCTCCAATTACTTCACATCAAATATTTACCTTTGAAATGTTTTTGGGGAAATATTGCATATTGTGTGTTTTCTCCATATAACTAAACACGTTTTTCTTTGGCAAAAAGGTCATAAAAATCAAAATTGACAGATAGATCTGAAGTTGACCTCGAGATTTAAGCGTTGAAAGTAAAAATAATATTGATTTGACTTCATTTTAACACTTTTAAGAGTGGTGCCCTTTTTTGATTTTTTTCTAATTGTCATTGCTCAAAAAAACACTAAAGAACCAAAAGTAATGTTGTTAGGAATTATTTACCTGTTAAAGGCTCCATTCGCGTTACATCAAAAATTCCACTTTAAACAAAGTGGCTGAAGGGGCATAAAATATAAGAAAAAAATCTACTTTATGTCAACGGATGAATCTGATGTTGATCTATAGATGTTTAAGAATCAAAACTTTAAAAAAAAATAATATTATATGACTTATTTTTAACACTTTTTGAGTCCCTGTAACCTTCGACATTCACCAAAATTGAGGAGAGCCCTTACAATACAGCCAATAAATATAGTATTGGTTGTGAAATTGAAAACGATCAAAATGGCCCCGTGCATGCTTTAATTTTTCAGTGTGTGGCGTGGAAAAATATCCAATTCGCTTTCATTAGCTAACGACAAACAAATCTAATGCACGTGCACGTGTTACGCACGCATCGTAGTTAACATCGTTACATGCTGAAAGCCGTAAGAGAATGGGATATAACGCTTAAAACACATTGGAGAGTGAGCACCTTTTAAAAGCATCTGTGCTAAAGCAGGGGTGTCCAAACTACGGCCTGCGGGTCAATTGCGGCCCGCCAGCGTCTTTGGTTTGGCTCGCAAAATGTTAATAAGGAATTTGGTCCATGGAGTGTTATCAAAATAATTTTAGATAACTGCTAATCAGATTGTTGCAAATTTGCCGCCATCTTGTGGACAATGTGAGTAAAGTATATTACCTAATCCAAACAACCTTCCCTAGTCATGGCGCAAACAAATGCAACCAACACAAAAAGTCAACAAACGTGGTAACACAACCTGCTCACTGAACTTTTTGGATATTTATTAAAATATATATATATATATATTCTAAATTACACCCATTCAAATCCATTACAATTCATGATGGCAAGAATACTTATCCAAGTTCATTTTAGCATTTTAGCTGCTTGATATTCTGATTGATTCCAAAACTTTAAGGAAGTCATCACGGAAGTAAACAAGGTGGAGTTAAACTTTCACATACTCCAATTAATAATTATTGATTTTATATATCCATTATATTAATATAATATGTACACATATATATGTATAGGCTATATATATATGTATATATATATATATATATATATATATATATATATATATATATATATATATATACATACACACACACATATATAATCATATACACACACACATATATATATATATATATATATATATATATATATATATATATATATATATATATATATATAATATCATTTTATATATATATATATATTTTTTTTAGCCCAAAGCGGCCCCCAAGTCAAAAAGTTTGGACGCCCCTAGCGTAAAAGATGCAAATAGCCCCTATAAATAAGTACAAGTAGTCACACAGTCGGTTAGAAATAGAAAAACACATTTCATCTTCATTAAAATGTCTGCATAGCAGCTGTTCTATACAATGCTCCCATCTTAGACCTGCTGGAGTGGGATGTGCACATGTGTATGAGGGAGCCTTCAATAATAGATGTTGCTTTCCTTTCCCTTGCCAGTGACAGGAATGAAGATGGAGGCTATTCCTGAACTTCGAATGGAGAAAGGAGACAGACAGAGTACCGAGTACGAAGTTCACCACCAGAAACTGGTAAACAAACACGAGGAGGTCTCTCCCTGACATACGTTGGTAGTGCAAAGTGAACATAGAGGACATGAAAGATGCATTCACTGACACGTGCAAGTTCACCCTTCGCCACGCTATCTTGAATTAATGCTGTGCACCGATAACCGTCAAGGTTGTCGCCATGGAGACGAGTGTCCACAGAGACGACCGTGATAATGAATGCGATTCACTGTCTGGACTTAACACCATGAGGCCGCAACCCAGTTTTTAGTAATCCTCCCGATATTGTAGTTCCAGCGCAAATGCCCAAATCTATAGTAAATCCGCATACCTTATTCCTTTCACCCGAGGTCTTTAATCCCTTAATCCCTGCAATTTATAGCATATCACATTTTCAGTGTCGGTTTGTCACTCATCTCTTTAATTGATATCCATCACAACGTTGAAAGAAGCCAAGGCTGCAATGTCAAGATGCTGTTTGCCTAATGAGCGTCATGCAGGTGACCTGACATGTGTCTCCGCCTCAGGTTTTCTTCGCAGAGGATGTCGGCTCCAACAAGGGCGCCATCATTGGCCTGATGGTTGGCGGTGTTGTCATAGCGACGGTTATCGTCATCACCTTGGTGATGCTGAGGAAGAAGCAGTACACCTCCATCCACCATGGAGTCATCGAGGTGAGAAGCAGCTGACGTGTGTTTTTGGTGATGGGCACGCTGCAGTGCAGTGGTGTTCAAATTGCGGACTGGAGGCCATTTCCGGCCCGCAGCTTTTTTTTTTATTGGCCTGCGACACTTCTTACAGACAAAATAAGAACATTTGACAAAAAAAATTGGAATAAGAAATTTTTGTGTGAGTGCTGAAATGCGCAAGCTGAACCTAAATCCTAACTACACAATGCTAACAGAATGTGTCAAGTACCAAGTCATATGACTATGAAGTATACACATGTAAAATTAGCTACTGTATTTTTCGGAGTATAAGTCGCACCGGCCGAAAATGCATAATAAAGAAGGAAAAAAACACATATAAGTTGCACTTGAGTATAAGTCGCATTTTTTAGGGAAATGTATTTGATAAAACCCAACACCAAGAATAGACATTTGAAAGGCAATTTAAAATAAATAAAGAATAGTGAACAACAGGCTGAATAAGTGTACGTTATATGACGCATAAATAACCAACTGAGAATGTGCCTGGTATGTTAACATAACATATTATGGTAAGAGTCATTCAAATAACTATAACATATAGAACATGCTATACGTTTACCAAACAATCTGTCACTCCTAATCGCTAAATCTGGTGAAATCTTATACGTCTAGTCTCTTACGTGAATGAGCTAAATAATATTATTTGATATTTTACGGTAATGTGTTAATAATTTCACACATAAGTCGCTCCTGAGTATAAGTCGCACCCAAACTATGAAAAAAACTGCGACTTATAGTCCGAAAAATACGGTAAATAATTCTTAGCATGTGTCAAGGACAAAGTTAAATGACTCAGAGATGTTTGGCTGCATAATTGGCTTGAAAAAATAGTGCATTAATGTTAGCATGCTAACAGTTAGCATGGGCCAAGTACCAAGTTATGAGTCTGGGGCGTTGGGCTGCAAAATTGGCAAAAAAAAAAAAAGGTAGCATGCTAATTTTAGTAATACTGTCTAAGGCTGAGCCAATCAGTGTCCACGATACTGAACCGTGCAATATGATTATTTTGATCTTGTTTCTTGGCCAATACTACTGTAGTATTGGTATTTTTTTAGTTTATTTAGCCCTTTTGTTTTTTGCTTCAAAATACTTAAATGTATGGCAAAATTGCGTAAGCGTAGAATATGCTTTGGTACCGATAACCCAAAACTAAGATAGGAATTTTGTGTTCAGGTAGTTCAGCATATATTGATCGCCCTATATTGTATTGACCACACATCCTTCATGTTTGTGGCCTCATATATATATATATATATATATATATATATATATATATATATATATATATATATATATATATATATATATATATACATATACACACATATATATATATATATATATATATATATATATATATATATATATACATATATATATATATATATATACATATACACATATATATATATATATATATATATATACATACATATATATATATATATAACAAACACCTGCCCTTTTCTGGCTCTACCCCAGGTGGATGCGGCTGTCACCCCTGAGGAGCGCCACCTGTCGAAGATGCAGCAGAATGGCTATGAGAACCCAACCTACAAGTTCTTTGAACAGATCCAGAACTGAGGGAAATGTCATCTCATCTACACTCACACAACACAAAACTAACATCTCATTCCACACATCAAGCACCTTCCTCCTCTTCCTCCTCCCCCCCCCTTTTCCTAAAGTAGTCTCCAGGGCGCAGTGTGGCATAGACCTAACCAGTAACTGATGCATATGGAGCAATAGTAGCCAGGGTTTCTTTCATTCATGCTTGGGCGGACACTGTGGTGGAGCCAGTTTGCACCGTTTGTTTACTTTATTGGAGCGAGACACCTTTTTGATTAGAGAGCGTTTTTATATGTTGCTCCGTCTGGGCCTGCTGATTGTATCGGAATGGCCCCGCCCAGTGCTCATAAATACCAAACCCTCCATAAATGAAAGAAGCTTGTTACGTCTGATCCGGGGGGGCCAACGCGTTGTTTTTTTTCTTGGCTTGCAACAATTTTAGAGGCGTGTAGGAGAATTTAGTCTCTGATCAGTCGAATTGTGTTTGCATGGCTCCCTATGTCTCATGTACACACTTTTTTTATGATATTTTTCTGACATGAAGCCCAGTTTTGTTTCTTTCCTGCACACTCAACGCTTGAGAACAATTAACTCGCTCTCCATTCCTCCATTCTCCTTTTTCTTTGTGCATTCTTATGACAGCTGGGCTGCATTATGTCACACTATCCGGAGATGTAAATGAACTTGCTGATGACGACACTAGTAATTATGTATTCTGAATGAGCTGTTTTTGTTTTTAATTTTTAAGTTTCAATATGCTTTCCACTTCTTCTTTTTTTTCCAAAAAAAACCAAACAAAAAAACCCTACAAAAAAACGATGTAAAGTCCTTTTTTTAAACTTGCTTGTAATGTACTGAAGTAATGCTGAAGTCGTAGTTGTTCTATGTAGTCGTGCATGACAACAGGATTTTGAAAGAGGAAAATATACGCAAAAGATCTTAACGCTGCTCTCGAGAACCTCTCACTTATAGATTGTCATTCTAGCAAGATTGTACATTTAGTATCTTCTCGTGATCACGTGAAAAATATACTGTAAATCAAATCTAGATGAACGGGCTCTGCTCTGATATCTTCAAATACACACTTAAAAGAGATCTGTGATGATTTTTTATTTTATTTTTTTTAATTTTAAGTGTGTATTCTTTTCCTGAGGCAGCAGGGGGGTGGCTTATCTGTATATTTTCATTTGATAAAATATATTGTGTTAAAGATCCTTATGATTTGGGGTTCACCATGTCATTTTTTTATTACAGAGTGCTAAATGTATTGTATGGGTGATGGTTTGCAGGGATCTAGAAAGGGATGGATTAGAAATATTTTTTTTGTCCTCGAGCATTAAGCTGACATTGTGTCCAATTCTGCTTCTGCAATTATTTTACTGTCCACCGATAGAACAGGTGGAGCTCTGGTAGGGGGAGTAGGAGGAAGGCGGCGCGCGCGGGAGAGAGTAAATGACTTGCAGTTCTGGATGGATAGCCAGGCTGTATTTATAATGGCTTTTACACCATCCATCATCCCCTCTCCTCCCTCCATCGCTTTTGTTTCTCTCCAGGCATGCTGCTCACCTCCATGCCAGCCATGCACATTCTACTTCTCGGGAGGATGAGCACTGCTCTCTGTATATAGATCATTAGAATGCCCCCCTACCCTCCCTGTGAAGGCCAGGATCAAACATTGATCCCCATATCCGACTACAGTCACCTTGTAAGTAAAGCACCCAACTCTTTCCGAAGGTGTGTTGCGTCTCAACACCACAATGGAAAGAAGTCACCCTGTTCAACATCTACAGTGTAGTATCTGTGAGTGTTCAATTCGACTTCTGGCAGCATGTGGTTTTGCAGAGGTGCTCAGAAGAAGCCCAACAGGGGGCAGTAGAGCAATAGAAGCAGGGATTTCTTTCTGTTGGCTGCACTGGTTTGATTGTCAATTGTGTAACATTTGCATTGACCTGGGAAACGCTTTCTACACTGTATTCCATAATAAAGTTTTGAATGTATCTACAGATACATCATGTGTGGTTTTTTTTTTCTTCAAATCATGCGTTTTCACCTCAGAAAATCTGTAATTTTTGTTGGTAGCCCATAAAATGTAATTACGTTATGTGTATTAATTTAATACATAATGGACTATATATAGTGCATTAATATATTTGTTTTAATATCCATCTATTTTGTTATGTTTGGGCTACATATACTCTGTATGTACTAACTAAATATCTCCATGATCTATGGGCAATATGTAGTGTAATAGTATTGACATTATATACATTAATACGAGTGTATTAATGTAATATCTAAATAGTGGGCTATGTAGTTTATTTCTTCTTGATGTATGGCCTATCAATAGATTATTATATTATTATTGCCATATGGGCTATAGCAGTGTAATATACACCTATGGACTATATAGTATTGTATTAGTTTAATATCTTCATGATATATGCGCTATAGTAGTGTATTATTTAACATATACAATGAACTGTAGTGTATATAAATATCTTCATGGTTGGGCTATGTATATATGTATATATACAGTATATATAGTGTGTTTATTGTCTTCATCATGTATGTGGGCTTTAGCCTACCGAATATAAAAGTGCAATATATTTATGATATAAGGGCCACAGTAGTGTATTAATATAGTATATTAATAGTACTGTATGTGAACTATAGCAATGTATTAATACCATAATGATAATGGTGTTGTAATGTAATATATACATAATATGTGGACTATAGCAGTGCATTTTTAATATTTTCATGATATATGGACCGTACAGTTTTGTATGAATGTGTTCATGGTATATGGGCAATACTAGTATATTAATATAATCAATATGTAATATGTGGACTTTACAAGTGGATTTTAATATTGTCAGGATGCATGGGCTGTACTGTACATAGCAGTCTATTAATATTTTCATGATATATGGGCTATAGTATTATTGTTTTGGCAAACTCTACATAAGGCCAAAGCCTTCACCCAAGCAGAAGGGCCTCATGTCCAAATGTCAGTTTGGCTCCCATTTCCTCCCAGAGGACAGAACTGGAATTACTGACAACATTTCCCAACAGCTGAAGACCATCAGTAATCAGGAAGGCTCTCACCTGAAGCAATCAAATCCACTCTTTTTAAGTCTGCAGCTCCAGCTCAGACTTCAGGCCAACAAACACTGCTCGAGGAGATTTTGCCAAATACAATAGAGACAACTGTTTAAAGAGACCAGGGTGGCTGACGGTGAGATTACTTATATTATTTTGATGTTTTTGATTTGATGTGTTGAATTTATTTTAATTGCCAAGTGGTTGTTAAATGTTTAAATGCCAAATCCAAGCTGTTAAAGGTCACTACATGTACTTTTGGAAACACTTTTACTTTAAAAAATGGTTTATTGTAATTTGTTTATATTGGTCCCTAATTACTTTTGTATTTGTCCACCTTTTCCAAAGGTTTTTCACCTTACATCTATTCAATGAAAAAAAGAGACAATCAAGTCCAAAATAAAAGGATAAACAGAGATGTGTCTCATCATTGGATTAAAACAAAGAGTGAAGTCCCAGTGAAACCCCTGGTCAAAAAGTCAAACCCTTTTCAAGTTAGGGGAGAAAACAAACAAACAAAACATAACTTGACAGTGAAAAACCGATCCCCACTGGACAACCAGGAAAAGGAGATCTGGACCAAAGATTTAAAAGTTAATTTCACCAAATTTACTCCAACTCCACTTTTGCTGTAAATATGGCTGACAAGAAGGTGCTTGACCAGCTAAAGACCGAGAGGACAACTGCAAAAGCATCATTCACCCGCCTTGTCAACAGCCTCACCAGGAACCATGATGACTTGTCTGAGGAGGAGCTCAGAGACAGTTTCAAGACACTCATCGCAGCAGTTGACAAAGTCATGGAAGCCAATGACAAGGTAGAGGCCAAACTTCTGACACAGCTAAAAGATGGAGAAACTGAACTCACCCAAGAGCAACAAGAAGATCTGGATAATACTTCAAGGGAGTGTGAGTCAAAGCGGGCAAAGGTCAAAGGTCAACTCCAGAAGGCCCTGTGGTACAAGTTTGGAAAAGATGAAATGTCCATAGCTCTTCTGGCAGCAGATGAGGAGTGTAGACGCACCACTGCTGTGGAACCGGAGGATATGAACCTTGATGGATATGAGTTCATGCTGAACCATCTGGAAGGACTGGTGAAGACTGCAAAGGAGGTGCATGGTCGGTGGAGACAATGGGTCCCTGAAGATACAGTAGTTGAAATTCGGACAAGCTTAAAAGGTCTGGAACTACAGACCACCAAGTTGGTTTCCAAGAAGGCTGACTTCATACAACAGAGGATGAAGGAAGAAGTCAGGAGGGAACCAATTGCTCCCAGTCATCCTGTGCCAGCCATCAAGTTGAAACCCACAGCCCTTCCTAAATTCACTGGAAACAAACGTGAATTCCACAGGTGGAAAAAGGACTGGGAAGCACTCCAGAGACAAGGTGAGCCAACTGGTTCCAAGGAGGTGAAGAAGGCCCAATTGCTGGACAGTGTTGAGGACCAGATCAGGAAAGACCTTCGTCTCACCACTCATAACACTGCCGATGACATCTTCCGTGTTCTAGAGAACCGCTATGGCAACCGGACTTCCATTGCTATAGAGATAGTGGAGGAGTTGCAAAGAATCCAACCCGTCAAAAGTACCCAGACGCGAAAAATCGTGGAGCTAATCCAAGATGTGGAGAAGGCGCTTCAAGATCTCAGTGAGCTTGGGGACACCGGTGCCATCAAAAACCCACTTGTAACCAAGTCGATTGAGGGGAAACTCCCAGGACCTCTCAGAAAGGAATGGCTCATCTATGCAGCAGACACCAGGAATGCTGTGACTCCAGCAAGCAGGTTTGACGGTCTCTTGGACTTCCTCAAAGAGCAAGAGAGCATATATGAGCAGCTGGAACAACTGGATGAGGAACCTAACAAGAGGGAATCGAAGCCTGAGCCAAGACATGCTAGGACAAAATCCACCAAAGCAAGTGATGACCACACTGGCTGTGTTGTCTGTGGAGATGGGAAGCACAGGAAGAAGCTGTACTATTGCATGCAGTTCCGGGCACTTCAGCTTGCAGAGAAGAAGGCTGCTGCTAAGAAGTTGGGAGCATGCAAGAGATGTCTTGAAGTCCATGATGACAGTTCAGACTGCAAAGATGATTTCCTATGCACCAACCATGCCTGCAAGGATGAACATGCACCTGAGCATAATTTCTACCTCTGTCCAAACAAGAAAAGCAGCTCGGCACAGAAAAAGAGCAAACCTGGCTCAATGGATGGCAAAAGCAGGAGAACATACACAGAAGAACAAGAGAACTTTGTCAAGAAGCTTTCCCCAGAGCTGGCAAGGCAGTTTCATGATGCGTTCTCCAATGCTGCATCCAAGACGTTCAACACCACAAAAGTTAAATCAGGACTTTTAGCTGAAAGTGGATTGCAAGAACTGCCAGTAATGATGATGTTATTGGAGGTCACCGCAAACGCTGGAGAAAAGATTGGAACACTGATCGACCTGGCGTCCGACACCAATTACATCACCCACAAGGCTGCAGACAAACTGAACCTCAGGAGCGAAGACATCACACTCATTGTACATGGTGTCGGAGGAATGAAGACCATTGTGGAAACAAAGCGGTACCTCTTGAAGATCAGAGTGAAGACTCCAAAAGGCACTATGAAATCTCATCAATTGGTCTGTTATGGTCCGGACAGCATTGTAGACATCCATAAAAGTGTGGACTCCAAACAGCTGCAGAAATTATTTCCGGATGTCCCACTTGGAGCTCTGACAAGACCCGATGAAGTCAGTTTGCTCATAAGTCACAGAGAGGGCCAGCTAGCACCTCAACGGATCAGAGGTATCGGAGACCTTGTACTGTGGGACGGGCCACTGGGAATGACAGTTGGAGGCTCTCATCCTGAACTCTTTGAAGACCTCACCGTTTCCGCCCACATGTCCAAAACACACTTTGCGAGATCAATGAGGACTGCTGCTTTGAGGTATGAAGAACTCACTGGCCCAGCTTGTAAAAAACCTCCCAACACTCAGGTTCACGCCAAGTTCCGGAGGTCAAACACTTCAACCACCAACCGGGACTTCCTAGACTGGTGGAAATGGGACAGTATTGGTGCAGCATGTGACCCGAAGTGTGGAGGATGCCGCTGTGGAAAATGTCAACCAGGCGGCAAAGAAATGACTCTTGCAGAGGAGCGAGAGCTTGAGGTGGTAAAGGGTGGCCTCACCTATGTCACGGAGGACAACCACAGCAAAGAGCCACATTGGCATGCCAGGTATCCTTGGGTGGAGGACCCCATGTCACTACCAAATAATAGAAAAACAGTTGAGGCCACATTCCTGAGAACGGAAAAGCAACTTGCCAAAACACCTGAGTGGAAGGTGGCATATGCTGCACAAGTGCATGACATGATTGATCGACAAGCAGCCATCAAACTACCCAAAGACACCATCACCAAGTGGGATGGTCCCGTTTGGTATCTCAGTCATCTCATTGCTCCTAATCCACACTCAGTCACAACTCCAGTGAGAATTGTCTGGAACAGCAGTCAAAAGTGCAGAGGCGTCAGCATGAATGACCTGCTGATGAAAGGCCCTGACGTCCTCAACCAGATTCGAGCTGTGCTTCTCCGATTCAGAAGTGGAGCACATGCTGCGCTGGGTGACATCAAAAAGATGTATAACTCAATCTGGCTGGAAGACCAAGAAGTGCACCTTCACAGGTTCCTCTGGCGTGATGCAGAGAATGAGGACCTGGAGGAATACGCAATAACAAGAGTGAACATAGGAGACAAACCAGCAGGGTGCATAGCGCAGCTGGCAATGCGTGAAACTGCAAACCTCCCTCTCTTTGCCCATCTTGAAGAGGAGCGTCGAGTGCTTCACAACGACAGCTATGTTGATGACATCCTCACTTCCCACAACAACCATGACCAGCTAAACATCATCACAGCCAACGTGGAGAGGATCCTGAAGACCGGGGGGTTTGAGTTGAAGCCATGGGTCTTCACTGGGCAAAGTGGGAGGAAAGAGCGCTCTGAAGAGGAAAGGACAATGAAAAAGACCATTATCTTACCAAACCAGATGAGCGATGATGACAACAAGGCACTCGGTCTGGGCTACAAAGTCGAGGAGGATAAGCTCCATGTCAGAATCGGAATCAACTTTTCAAAAAGGAAGCAAAAGATGCGGCTGGGTGAAGACCTTCTGCAAGAGGAAATAAGAGCCATGACACCCAACCCTTTGACAAGAAGAGAACTTCTCAGTCAAGTGTTAGGACTGTACGACCCAGTTGGCCTTGTAACTCCTGCCAAGCAGAAGGGAGCTATTCTGGTACGGAAGGCGTTTCAAGAGGCAAAGGCTGAAAGCCGTCCAGTCAAAGACACGTGGGACATTGCACTCTCAGATGACCTTAGAGGGAATGCAATCGATCTGTTCGAGGAGTACCATCAACTCAGCAAGATCCTGTTCACCAGGGCTCTAACCCCCAAATGCTTCATTATTGAACCACCCTCGGCAATCACATTCTCTGATGGAAGTGAGCATGCTTACGGAGCGGTGATGTACCTGAGATGGATCACAGACCTGGGTCCCATCATCAGACTGGTTGAATCCAAAGCAAAGCTAACTCCCTTGGACCACAAAGGTGATGCTGTCAAAGCAGAAATGTGTGGAGCAATGTTTGCCTCACGACTCAGGAAGTTCTTCAAACTGCACGGCCAAATCCAAGTCAGAAAGTGGTTTCACTTTGTTGACAGTCAAACAGTCCTCGGTGCAATACAGCGAGAAAGCTATGGCTATCAAACATTCTTTGGCAACCGGATCAAAGAGATTCAAAGCAGTACAGGACTGGTTGTGGATCCCTAGGTCACAAAACATTGCAGATGTCATCACCAGAGAAGCAGGCCCTCAAGATCTGGATGAACATTCAGAGTGGCAAAATGGACCCGAGTTCTTGAGTCTGCCAGAAAGTGAGTGGCCAACCAAATCTGTTAAGGAACTAGCAACCACAGCCAGAGAGAGCATCAACAAGTTGCAGAGAAAGGCATTTGCTGCTATGTTGACAAGGGCCCAAGCTCGGAAACAGTTCCTGGAAAAAGAGCCCGAACACAATCGAAACCAACTCCAAACAGAACAGAGACGGCCAACAGGGGGGTCAATTGTTCAAAGCCTTGTGGATGTCAAACGGTTCAGTGTCCTGACCAGACTGGTCAAAATAGTTGCAATGGTCTGGAGGGCAGCAAAAAGGTTCCGTCAACAAGTTCAGGCTTTGCATGGCCCAAAGTGGGAGGCAGTCTACTCCAGAGGAGCCATCTCTGTGGAAGAAAGGAAAGATGCCCTGAGAGACATTTTTCTTGCAGCACAAGAGGGCGCAATCTTCCAAAACTCAACTACTGACAGGCTGGTGGTGTACAAAGACCAGGACTCTGGTCTGTGGTGGACGAGTGCAAGCATCCGGGTTTTCCCAAGCTACTGTGTCCCCCTGACAAAAGCCCCAAAGGCAAAGACCAGCCATCCCAATTCAAGCAGCAGAAAGGAAAAGCTTCAAGCCACCGTTCTGCACAGAGACGTAAGACGGTTGGTTGTCCTACTACCTGCTGAGGAACAGGAATAGAAAATCTTGGCACAACCACCAAAACCAATCACGTGCACTTAGTTTGCCTACAGTCGGCGATCTTCCCGATGTATACATGGAAAGATCGAGTGGGAGGTGTTTTGGCAAACTCTACATAAGGCCAAAGCCTTCACCCAAGCAGAAGGGCCTCATGTCCAAATGTCAGTTTGGCTCCCATTTCCCCCCAGAGGACAGAACTGGAATTACTGACAACATTTCCCAACAGCTGAAGACCATCAGTAATCAGGAAGGCTCTCACCTGAAGCAATCAAATCCACTCTTTTTAAGTCTGCAGCTCCAGCTCAGACTTCAGGCCAACAAACACTGCTCGAGGAGATTTTGCCAAATACAATAGAGACAACTGTTTAAAGAGACCAGGGTGGCTGACGGTGAGATTACTTATATTATTTTGATGTTTTTGATTTAATGTGTTGAATTTATTTTAATTGCCAAGTGGTTGTTAAATGTTTAAATGCCAAATCCAAGCTGTTAAAGGTCACTACATGTACTTTTGGAAACACTTTTACTTTAAAAAATGGTTTATTGTAATTTGTTTATATTGGTCCCTAATTACTTTTGTATTTGTCCACCTTTTCCAAAGGTTTTTCACCTTACATCTATTCAATGAAAAAAAGAGACAATCAAGTCCAAAATAAAAGGATAAACAGAGATTTGTCTCATCATTGGATTAAAACAAAGAGTGAAGTCCCAGTGAAACCCCTGGTCAAAAAGTCAAACCCTTTTCAAGTTAGGGGAGAAAACAAACAAACAAAGCATAACTTGACAAGTATATTAATGTGATATATATGAAATATGTGGATATATTAGTGTATTTTGATATCTTCATGATATATAGGCTATATTAGTAATATATAAATGTATATGATACATATGGGCTAAATAGTGTATTAATATATTGAAGTATGGGTTATAGTGGTGAACTATTGTATTATATACATAATATGTGGACTACAGTACTGTATTATACTAATTATTTATAGGCTATACTAGTGGATTCATATAATATCTTTATGATATATGCATTGCTTAGATTGTGGTGTATTAATATATTTATAATATAAGGGTGATAGACAAGTAGAGCATTAATGTAATACATGCTGTTTGTGGACTACTGTAGTGTATTAATATCTTAATGACATTAAGACCATAGTATTGTTTTTCTTTTAATACATAATATGTGGACTATAGTAGTGTATTTTAATATAGTCATGATATATGGGCTATACTGTAAATAGTAATGCATTATATCTTCATGATAGAGTATATGGGCTATATAGTAATCTAATTAATATGGTCATGGTCTATGGGCTATAGTCATATAATATATACGTAGTATGTGGACTATATGTATTTTAATATGTTCATAACATGAGCTATACTGTTTAGCAGTCTTTTCATATATTAATGATATGGCTATATTAGTGTATTAATATAACATACATAATCTGTGGACTATAGTAGTGTGTTAATGTAATATACATAAATATTTGGACAATAGTAGTGTATTGTTGATATCTTCATGGTATATGGACTATATAGTAGTGTATTAATTTAATATTGTCATAATATATGGGTTACATACTTTTTTTCACCAAGTACCACCTCAGAAAACCTTTGGCCACCACAACGAACATTAAACTACAGTAGCGAAGTAGGCCTAAATATTCATTAAAAACGAGGCAGAGGTTTTATATAGCAAGTATATTTAATATTTTTGGCCACTGCAACATTACACACAGTTTGAACACAAACACTCTGTTTGGAAATGTATTTAGGCGATTCTTTGGCGTACCACTAGTGGTACACGTACCGCAGTTTGAGACTACTAATGTGTACTAATGTATTAACTGAATATCTTCATGATAGATGGGCTATAGCCGGGGTAGGGAACCTGTGGCTCTCGAGCCAGATGTGACTCTTTTGATGACTGCATCTGGCTCTCAGATAATCTTAGCTGACATGGCTTAACACAATAGGTAATAAATAATTCCGCTGGTAATCACAGTGTTAAAAATAACGTTCGAAATATAAAACATTCTCATTCATTTTTAATCGATCCATCCGTTTTTTCCGCACCTGTTCAAGAAGTCGCATTATGATAAATGATAAATGGGTTGTACTCGTATAGCGCTTTTCTACCTTCAAGGTACTCAAAGCGCTTTGACACTACTTCCACATTTATCCATTCACACACACATTCACACACTGATGGAGGGAGCTGCCATGCAAGGCGCTAACCAGCAGCCATCAGGAGCAAGGGTGAAGTGTCTTGCTCAGGACACAACGGACATGACGAGGTTGGTACTAGGTGGGGATTGAACCAGGGACCCTCGGGTCGCGCACGGCCATTTTCCCACTGCGCCACGTCGTTCCTACTTAACGATAAGAAGTATTTTATTTATTATTTGTGAGCTTCAGAATAACAATGTTATTAAAAATAAGATACTTATTATACTCTAAAATGTTGGTCTTACTTAAAAATGCACGCATTTAGTTGTATTCAGTGTTAAAAAAAAATATTATATGGCTCTTGCGGAAATACATTTTAATTTATTTGGCTTTCATGGCTCTCCCAGCCGGGCAGCACGGTGGAAGAGGGGTTAGTGCGTCTGCCTCACAATACGAAGGTCCTGAGTAGTCGTGAGTTCAATCCCAGCCTCGGGATCTTTCTGTGTGGAGTTAGCATGTTCTCCCCGTGACTGCGTGGGTTCCCTCCGGGTACTCCGGCTTCCTCCCACCTCCAAAGACATGCACCTGGGGATAGGTTGATTGGCAACACTAAATTGGCCCTAGTGTGTGGATGTGAGTGTGAATGTTGTCTGTCTATCTGTGTTGGCCCTGCGATGAGGTAGCGACTTGTCCAGGGTGTACCCCGCCTTCCGCCCGATTGTAGCTGAGATAGGCTCCAGCGCCCCCCGCGACCCCGAAGGATGGATGGATGGGCTCTCCCAGCCAAAAAGGTTCCCAACCCCTGGGCCATAGTGTAGTGTTCTAATATCTTCATGATGTAAGGGTTTTATGGTAGTGTATTTTAATATGCTATAGTAGAGTATTTTAATATATTCATGATATATGGGCTGTAATGTAGTGGATTCATATCTTCATGATAAAGGGGTTATATAGTAGAGTATTTTAATATACTATATTAGTGTATTTTAATATATTTATGATATATGAGCTGAATTGTACTAAATTAATTTAATATCTTCATGATATATGGGCTATATGGTAGATTACTAATTAATCTATTAGAGATTATAGATTATCTATAATCTATCTATAATCCATCTATAATCTATCTCTAATTTCAAGCATTTAAATCCCATCTTAAAACTCATTTGTACACCCTAGCCTTTAAATAGACCACTTTTTAGACCAGTTGATCTGCCGTTTTTTTTTTCTTTTCTGCTCTGCCCCCCTCTCCCTTGTGGAGGGGGGGCACATGAAGTGCTGGCTGTCCAGAGTCGGGACCAAGGGTGGACCGCTCGCCTGTGCATCGGTTGGGGACATCTCTGCGCTGTGGGGGTCACCCACATCTGCGGTCCTCTCCAAGGTTTCTCATTGTCATTCTCTTAGACATCCCACTGGGTTGTGAGTTTTTCCTTGCCCTTATGTGAGATCTGAACCGAGGATGTCGTTGTGGCTTGTGCAGCCCTTTGAGACACTTGTGATTTAGGGCTATATAAATAAACACTGATTGATTGATTGATTGAATATATTTAATATCATGAAGACAATATGTTGTCTTCATGATATTGTAGTCTATTATTTTAATATATTTACAATAATGTGGGCTATATTTTAGAGTACTAATGTATTATCATTATGAAAAATCCCCTCAACCCAAAATGGATTAACTCGCTGGAATAAAAAAGACAATATAACATACATCCATAAACGTGGACGCATTTGAGAAAGTGCAATATATTTATCTGTACAGTAACCTATCTATTTATTTATATATGCACATTATTGCTTTTTTATCCTGCCCTACCATGAGCTAATGAAATTAAATTTTGTTCTTATCTGTACTGTAAAGTTCAAATTTGAATGACAATAAAAAGGAAGTCTAAGTCTAATTTATAGGCTACATAATATTGTATTAATTGAATAGTCATATATTGATAGTAGTATGATGTATGGGCTAATCAGTTTAAATCAGATGGCATGCAATAAAGTGTGTTTGCAGGAAAAAGGTAATTTTATCCAGGCTGCCCTCACCAACCAGCCCAGCCCACTACTCATTACCCACAATACACCGCGGTGACGCTCACCAACGCGCCCGCCCCGCTACTCATTTACCCACAATACACCGCGGTCGTCCACAGTAGGTTGTTGGCTCCGAAGTGTCAAATCCAAGGTGAGTTGTGTGTAATAATGCCAATAAGTACTGTTTAGCTGACATATATTTATTAACATGTTGAATATTCGGTTAAACGGACATGAGTTTATTTAATGGGTTTGCGTCATTTGTGTCAAGCAACGCTTGCTGTTTAGCCCGCGAGCTAAGGCTAGCATGTTAGCTTGGGACGGTAAGCAGTTAGCAATACACAAACGACCTTGTATTGTGTGTCGGTCAACCACTGAAAATATCAAATAAACGTATTTAAGTCAATAATAAATAAAACATTCAAGACGTCTAAAGACTAACGTGTCCATCTTATTGTGTTTCACCCGAAATAGCAAACTAGATAAATGGAACATGCTGGGTGATCATATTTTCATTAGCGTAAATTTACTCATATTATACTAAGTTTACTTAAAGATGCCTTATAATGTTTAACACATTTAAATGATATCTTCTCTACATTGATAAAAAAAAACGTCTTATTTTACAAAATACATCTATTAGCAAATTCAGAAGAAATTCAGATTATCAGGGGTTAGCTCAGTGGTTCTTAACCTTGTTGGAGGTACCGAACCCCACCAGTTTCATACGCACATTCACCGAACCCTTCTTTCGTGAAAAATAAAATGTTTTTTTTTTTCAAATTCAAGACAACGTTATATGTTTTTGGTAACACTTTAGTATGGGGAACATATTCTAAGTAACAAAGACTTAATTTAGAGTTATTTGGTTAGGTTTGGTTTACTATGAATTGATTATCGTGGACCCCGACTTAAACAAGTTGAAAAACGTATTCGGGTGTTGCCATTTTGTGGTCAATTGTACGGAATATGTACTGTACTGTGCAATCCACTAATAAAAGTTTCAATCAATCAGGGTTAGGGTTAGAGGGTTGGGTTCGGGTTATAATGAGGCCATGCAGAATAAGGCATTAATACGTACTTAATAATGACTAGTTAAGAGCCAATATGTTACTAATTTGCATGTTAATAAGCAACTAATTAATGGTGAATATGTTCCCCATACTAAAGTGTTACCATGTTTTTATACTGGTGCACAAAATGAGCCGTGCATGAACATCACCTTGTTCAAAGAACAAAACCAACACAGTGCATAAACTCACAACAAATTACACACCTTCAAATCAGTCTAACTTCTGCTGTTGCCGTATCATTAATACGCCGATAGGGAGAAGTTTTTATTTACACCATGAGTCAGGTGTGTCTTGACCTCCGCCGAACCCCTGAGGCCGACTCACCGAACCCCTAGGGTTCGATCGAACCCAGGTTAAGAACCACTGGGTTAGCTCATGTTGCGTTAAATATGCCTAAAATAATATATATTTGGCAAGTTTCATCCATCCATCCATTTTTTACCGCTTGTCCCTTTTGGGGTCGCGGGGGGTCGCTGGAGCCTATCTCAGCTACAATCGGGCGGAAGGCGGTGTACACCCTGGACAAGTCGCCACCTCATCACAGGGCCAACACAGATAGACAGACAACATTCACACTCACATTCACACACTAGGGCCAATTTAGTGTTGCCAATCAACCTATCCCCAGGTGCATGTTTTGGAGGTGGGAGGAAGCCGGAGTACCCGGAGGGAACCCACGCAGTCACGGGGAGAACATGCAAATTCCACACAGAAAAATCCCGAGCCCGGAATTGAACTCAGGGCTACTCAGGACTTTCGTATTGTGAGGCAGATGCACTAAACACTCCTCTGTACATCTAATAGCAAATTCAGAAGCAAATTCAGATGATCAGGGGTTAGCTCATGTTGCATTAAATATGCCCAAAATAATAAATATTTGGCAAGTTTCAATTGTGCTAAAACAACTTGATTATAAATTCATAATAGAAATAATGTATCTTCTGTATTAGGAAATACAATGGCTTGTAAGAAAATATATATTTTCAAGTCTTACTGGAAAAATGGATAACTGTGTGTGTGTATATTTATATATATATATATATATGAAACAATATTAGCTTTTTTTTTTTTTTTAGCAAGGCCAGCTTTAACAGAAATAGCTCTCACAAACTTTTCGGTTCAATGATGTAAACCAGGACATTTTCCTCACTTTATTGAAAAAAAATGGTGTGACTGGACACATCCTAGGAACAGTGATGGGCAGTAACAGGCTACATGTAGCTAAGCTACGTAGCTTAATGGCATTTTCCAGTAGCTTGGCTATAGCGAAGATCATTTTAGACCCATGTAGCGAGTAGCTTAGCTACGAGCTATAACGAGAGAAAATGTACTGTGAATCCAGGCCAAACAAAACATGGAGAAAATACAATGACCTGGATGAATGAGAACATCCATACATACGGAGAAAATCCATGATGATTGGTTGGTGTTCGTATGATGAGTCACAATTGGCCAAGGCTAGGGAGAAACATTATGGACTGGCCAGTCAGAGGCAAGATAAGGCGGGGTCATCAAAACTAGTGAGCAACATAATAACACACACACGCACTCATGTCACATGATGACGAGGGAGTCAGAGACCGAGGCACGCTTCAAGCAAAAACAAAAAACATATTTGAAAACGTCAGAGGAATTCTCTCCCGCAGTTTAGATTTTTCCTTCAGTGATGATGTTGATAAATAATGCGTGTCCTTGGCCATATTTTGACAAATGTGTGCGTTAGGAGAAGACAATGTCCAAAACCTTAGTTTTTAGTTGTTTACTCTATCAACCAAAATCATAACTGCTCTCTTCATCTAAGATGTCCAACACAAATTTAGGAACCCACATTAAGGTGAGTTGAGTTCATGAAAAGTTTGACTGCACATAATCATTACTAACTGTCCCAACAACACATAAGTCAATGTTTTTTTTGTCACAATATAGATTTATGCTGTTTTTTTACTGTAGGTTGAGAAAATTAATAACCTGTTAGGAGTGGGCCAAAGAAAAGGCAAACTAAATAAATACATATAGTGGGGTGTGGGGACCCCCAGAGGTAGTTGTAGGGTGTCCCCAGCTAAATGACAGATAGTTAATAGTAATGGACCCTTATTGGGTCCATTTGTACACTCTCATTTACGTTAACATAAATATTATACATGTGGGCCCATAGATAGAAATGCTGTTAAATGTAGCTTTGATGTACTTTTGCTGTGTAGCTTGTAGTGTAGCTTGCGACAATTCTCCAGGGATAGCTTCCCATTTAGCTTAGCTCACTGGTTCTTAACCTGGGTTCGATCGAACCCTAGGGGTTCGGTGAGTCGGCCTCAGGGATTCGACGAAGCCTCCGCCGCGGAGGTCAAGACACACCCGACTCATCATGTAAATAAAAACTTCTCTCTATCGGCGTATTAATGATACCCCCAAACAATGTTCCCTCTAATTTTCCATATGCTTGAGCAAATGCAAAAACTCATTGAGCATTCAGTGGAGCACATGTGAGCAACGTCAGATGTGCACATGCACTGTGGCCACACCAGCAGCACACCAGTCCCAAACCTGACTAAATAACAAGTTACATGTTTTATTATTATAATCAAATGACAGGAGTCATTTCCATGAGATTATTTTCTAATATAAGTGTTTTGGCCCACTTACAATGACAATAACAAAAAATTTAGTTTTTCATGAGCTGTGTACTAGTGTTGTAGTGTTGTAACTGGTGGGGGTCCTGCTTTGGAAATAATTTGTACCCCTTTCAGATATCGCATTTAGGTCCCACTAAAACAACATGTGAATGTTTTAGTGAAATGAAATGTAAACATGGGATCATGTGTACATTCCTGTAACGTTCTGTTTGTAAAATATATCTTTAATAGTATTTACTTAATATAATAACATCATTAAATTAAGAAAAAACATTTTATTTTTCACTAAAGAAGGGTTCGGTGAATGCGCATATGAAACTGGTGGGGTTCAGTACCTCCAACAAGGTTAAGAACCACTGGCTTAGCGACATTTAATGTAGAGTAACTTGTAACTTAGCTTACTACATTTTTCAAGTAGCTTGCCCATCACTGCCTAAGAACACAGAACATTTGGTCATGCAAGTGTAGCTGATGCTGTTTATGTGCTTAAATCCTTAAAGGGGTGTTGAGAATCAGTAAAGTGTTTTTATGTCTAAATTTAAATAGCTTGATTAATACCCCAGGACAGGCACCAAGGGAATTTGTCAGCTCAGTAACTTCATGTGTGTTCCTCCAGATGGCGCTCAACCTCTTCCAGCAGTTGTCCTTGAGGCTGCGTTCGGCCGTCAACCTGACCCTGCGCAGGAATATCGGCATGTCTGCAGTCTTGTTCAACCGGGCCAAGGAGCTGGACCCTGTGCAGAAACTGTTCCTGGACAAGATCCGTGACTATGCCACCAAGAGCAAGTCAGTCAACACCTGTCAAAAATACTTGCACATAAAAAACACCCTAGTAGTCGTATATGTCTAAAAGTCGGGTTGGTGACCGAATAATATAAATGTTGATAATGGCGGCTCCATGTTGGTTGAACTTCAATCACAGTTCAGCATGTCTCTTTTCAACATTTTTTTTGATACCTTGGCTCTCCCAGGGCTTCTGGCGGCATTGTTGATGCAGGCCCTTCTTATCAGAAGAACATGGTCGAGGAAGTATCCAAACTAGAGAGGCTATACGGCGGAGGAGACCTCACAAAATTTCCCGAATTTAAATTCCAAGGTAAGATTGAACTCCCGATGTTTTTTCCTCCTGTTCAACCCTATCCTTGCCTTGAGAAATGTGTATGCTCACTTCAACTGTTTTTGTGTGCATTCTGGTTAAGACATGTTGTTATAACAACAGTGTTCTTTTGCTGCTTTTAAAGTTATTATTGTGGCTCATCTTTGTATCCCAAGTGTTTTAACTCTGGCCTTGGTTGACTGTGTCATGTTGAATAATACTTATGATGAAGGCACTCATAGTTGATGATAAAGATCAAGCAAAATTCCTGAACTTTTAGTGACTGTGACCATTCTTTTTTTCCAAAATTGCCGTGACACTATTTTTTGTTCATTTCGCTGTTGTCTTGTGATTTATCTCTGTCTAAAAATACTCTGCATTGATGACGCCATTCAAGACAGATGACTTTCACTTTTATAGTCCGCTTCAAGTTGTTTTGGGAACGTTTTATCTCGGCACTTAACAGTATTGTTTTGAAGTTGAAGTTCCAGTTTTTGACCAGTCTTGTACATCTTTTTAATTGTAACTGATTGTCTCTGTTGTTGTTTTTTCCCCCAGACCCCAAGTTTGCTGAAGTGACCAAGTGAATGCTGTTAACCTGGTTCTACATGTACCCGGTGTGTTATATTTAATAAAAAAATAGATTTAAATATGGGTGTATCTTTGTAATGGTGTATTTGGGCTTAATGAACAAGATAATTATTTTTATCAAAATAAATGTAGTAAAGGGAGTATTATTAATTCCATTTTATCATACATTGGTTTTTGTACGCTCTAGTTTTACATTTTGTCTCGGTTATTGTACGGCCAATCGTTGGGCGTAAAAAACGAGTCCCTTTTTTAAATGCAGATTATTCCGTGGATTTGAGCGCCCAAACAAAGAATCCCACTCTTTGGTGACTCGGTTTCTGTGCTTTTATTGATTACAACTGCGGAAAGAAAAAACACCATTGAGCCAATTAAAGTTGCGAGTGGCATCACTTTGATAAAGGTGAGATACAGTTGCATTTAAAAAAAAAAGAACACCTAGAGCCAACAAGTCTTATAAGTAAACTTGATATGAAATATACATTTGTTCATTTAATTTGTCTTTTAAATATATTTAGCATTGTTTTCTTGTTGCAAAACTACAATTCTCTATAAAATGTGTACCGTATATAGAATGTTTTGTGTCTGTAGCACAATACTTGGATATACATTGTTCCTAATGTAATTTAAAAAAAAAAAAAAAAAAAAAAAATCTTTTTTAAACGGTTTACTAACAAAAACCAAGGTACCACTGGGGTATTGCATCAAATACTGCTGAGCGTAGATGTGTTGGAGCCACAGAAGTTGTTGGGGGCTGTACAGAGAGTAGGCCGGGAACGCTGTTTTGGTCATCGGGGACCCAAACAGCGTTCCCAGCATACAGTTAGATAAACTGTTAGATATATTTGGCTAGATATTATTTCTCAGTCTGAGTACAGCTAAAAAACGCCAAAAGAAAACTGCATTCCTCACACTTGAACAATTAACCCTTTGCAGGAAAATTGCAAATATAATTTTTAATTTACCTGTTTTTTTAACATGTGCTACATTCAATTCTAACTTTTTCATTGTAATCTCTGGAGGATGCAATTGCTATTATTTGTTACACTGTGTCAGCATTACTTGCTGTGGAAAAGCTCATTAGGTCAACAACTTGAAAGGTGGTCTAAGACTTGCAGTTTTGCGTATTGTGTAAAGTAATCTGTGGCTTGTAAACGTAACTCAAATAGAAATCAACATAAAGGGTCAAGAAAATAATGAGTGATCATTCATGGCATTTAATATAATAATAATAATAAAAGACGTTAAAGGCTAGATTTGACACGCCCCTTTGAGCTGCGGGCCTAAGCGAGTAGGGGGGAAATGCCAGGATGTTCCATTTTTTCTAGACAGCAAAGGCGACAAAAACGCTGGGACGTTGTGCTGCCTAGGGTTGCAAAATTAGCCAAACAGTTGAAACTGCAACACTGGCAATAACCTTTTTATAAGTTGTGTGATACCACTGATTTTGTTTACCATCCGAAACAGTAAAATTCCGTCTGGTATCGGCGATACCGATACTTTGTGCAAATATACTCGTGTGTGTGTGGTAAAATTTTAAAAAGTGTAAAGTGTATTTCAAGTGTTACTGCTGTTGGGGAATCATTTTCAAACAATATAAACTCCCAGGTTGAAATGATGGCGTTATTCAAAACTGAATAACGCCATCTTGGTTATATTCAACTCTGTATGTAGTCTAAGTGTCTCCAAATACTCTAAGCCAGTGGTTCTTAACCTTGTTGGAGGTACCGAACCCCACCAGTTTCATATGCGCATTCACCGAACCCTTCTTTAGTGAAAAATAAAATGTTTTTTCTTAATTTAATGATGTTATTATATTAAATAAATACTATTAAAGATATATTTTACAAACAGAACGTTACAGGAATGTACACATGATCCCATGTTTACATCTCATTGTGCAACATGTGAATGTTTTAGTGGGACCTAAATGTGATATCTGAAAGGGGTACAAATTATTTCCAAAGCAGGACCCCCCACCCAGACAAATTCAAGACAAAGTCATATGTTTTTGGTAACACTTGAGTATGGGGAACATATTCTAAATAACAAAGGCTTAATTTAGAGTTATTTGGACATTAGGGGAACATATTCTTAGTAATAAAGACTTAATTTAGAGTTATTTGGTTAGGGTCAGGGTTAGAGGGTTAGGGTTATAATAAGGCCATGCCAAATAAGGCATTAATAAGTACTTAATAATGACTAGTTAAGAGCCAATATGTTACTAATTTGCATGTTAATAAGCAACTAATTAATGGTGAATATGTTCCCCATACTAAAGTGTTACCATGTTTTTTTACTGGTGCATAAAATGAACCGTGCATGAACATCACCTTGTTCAAACAACAAAACCAACACAGTGCATAAACTCAATCAATCAATCAATGTTTATTTATATAGCCCTAAATCACAAGTGTCTCAAAGGGCTGCACAAGCCACAACGACATCCTCGGTACAAAGCCCACATAAGGGCAAGGACAAACTCACCCCAGTGGGACGTCGATGTGAATGACTATGAGAAACCTTGGAGAGGACCGCATTTGTGGGTACCCCCCCCCCCCCCCCCCCCCTAAACTCACAACAAATTACAGACCTGCAAATCAGTCAGCTGTTGCCGTATCCGTAATACGCCGATAAGGAGAAGTTTGTATTTACACAATGAGTCAGGTGTGTTTTGACCTCTGCCGAACCCCTAGGGTTCGATCGAACCCAGGTTAAGAACCACTGCTCTATATGAAGTAACGCTATACATATCAAAAGTAATTATATTTTGATTTGAGAATCGATATTACAGCATAAAGAGCTGGTATCGGCAGTGTTGATACGCACATCACTTTGTATTATCAATTGTGTATCAACAGCGCAAGATTTAACATTGACGATAAAGTAAACCAGATAAAAATGGGTTGAGAAATGAGAACAGGCCCCCTGTTCTACCCACTAGAAGTAGTAAGTACACAGGGACACGTGCCGACCTAAGGGAGGCGAGGAGATTTGAGAAGTTTGTGACAAGAATGAAAAGAAAAAAGGGAGTCTGGCATTTATAGTGTAACTCACATAAATATGATCAAATTCTCAAAATTAGTTAAACTCAAGGCGGTTGCAGAACACGTTCTCCAGAGAAGCAGTGGGCTAGTCCAATAACATGCTTTAATGTTTTTTTAAATTCTCATTTGAATGTGATAAAAGATGGATTGTAATAGTGCAGCTTCTCTCACTGGTGCCAGTGATATCATATATTGAAGTGTTTTTGTCTGGAATTTGCTGATAACTGCATGTGAACCAAATGTCAACTGACCTAGTTGAGGCTCTGCTGTCACTTTGAATTGTGCTGAAGTGACAGCACTTGAGGCCAAAGATCAGAGGCGCAGTTTATTCCTCTCCAGGATAAATATTTGAAGCCCAAAGTTATGTCATGCATGACCTGTTACCTTTTTGTGCCAGCGCGGCTTTAATGTCAAGCTCTGGAGAGGCACCAAACAATGGCTTACTGTGATCTGTGGCAAATTGAGATCCAGATATAGAGAAAGGACAAAAATAGTCGCTTGATGAAATTTTCAGGTGGAATGTAAGCGACTTTGAACCGTTGCACATCGTCATCAAGCTCCCAGATTACCGCTTTTCTTCTCCATGTGGGTACAAAGTGGTCATGTTGACGTAATTTTCTCATTAGTTTGAATAACACGACCAATGCATTTTTTTATAGAAAACATTTTTTTTTTTTATTGATACAACATTCAAATTAAACTCTGAACAATCCATTCACACTGTCTAAAAACAGACACACAACAGTGGCACAAAATATAAAGACAGAAAAAAGTAAGGCAAGTTCTTTACAAAAACTGATCTGTTGATAAATATGACAGACAAATTAAAAAGGCACAAGGTATATATATATATATATTGTATATATCAAAAAAGACCATGCAGGCACATTAGGATGGAATGGGGTTGGTCTTTAGTCATAATTTCCTGGGCTGGGTTTTTGTGTTATTAACACCGTGGACATGTGGCCCTTTGTACACTGGGGCCCCAGTGTTATATATAGAATGGCAAGTGGAGCAATACTGAGGTAAACTGCATTTTGTTGTTGTTAAAAAAACAATGCAGTATAATGAAGAGGATTGTTTCAATGCAACATAATTCCTTAAAGTAGTAGGTCTTTGGTAAAAGAAAATATACTGTAGGACGTGAAAATAATTGGCCTGCTTAGGGGACAAAACAAATCCCAAACCAGCTGAAGTGGGTCTGTTCCAACATTGACCACCAGGGGGGAGCAGAGTGACATCAAACTATATTTAATTCCACATAAGCAGGACTACCCACACAGCAAAGCAAGAGTATGCAGCATCGCTAATGTCAAACTTGCCCTTTATCACCCCCCTAAAAATGAGAAATAAAAATAAAAGGAGTAAAGGATAAAAAATTGGCATATAATTGGAAGATCACAAGCTCGTTCCGAGTCTGCTCCTGGGGAGGAATAAACCCAGGATCCAGAGTTGGCACCTTATTCCCAAAAGGCTGGCCATCTTCTCAGAGCATGAATGACTGTGTGTGTTTGAAATCCTGTGGCTGAAACAGACAGAACAATATGTCACATGTTTGTGTGACCATGTTGTTTGGTGACTTGCACTTGATTAGCAATTGTTGTCTCCTCACTACAACCATAACTGCATAAACTCTCTTCTTGTTTTGTGCCATTTTGATCCCTTTTGCTATCATTGTGAGGGCCATTAACAGTTTCACAATACCAACACAATAAGTGAAATAGTTTCTTATTCTCTTATTACATTGTTTGAGCAAAACAAAGTCAATAGTAACAAAATAAAAAAATAAAAACTAGAATGTTCTACTTAATACAATGATTTGTTTTTGCCCCTCAAGTCCTTCTGTGTCCAAGGAAGTGTTCCATGAGTTTGTAAACTAACAAAAACACAAAAAATTGATTTTGAGAAAATTCAAAAATTGACCTGATCACTCCAGTATCGATCATACACTGACTGATACTGCCCTTGGTATCGACACCACCTATTTATGGATTGATCTGCCCTCCTCTTACGTGTTGTGTACTGACTGTGGCAATGTTAACCTCACCAACAGTTGTTATAAACTCCTATTATTCTACTTATTTATAACGGATTACTTTTGCTTCCAGCTACACTTCTTAAAGTTTACTAAGCACTTATTTCTTGTTGTCATTTAAAGCTATTTTAACGGTTAGCTTTGCTACTAGCATGCCTGCTACTGCCTTGCTCTAGGCGTACTACGTGTTTAGCCTCGTCCTCCATTGATAGGTGCATGATAACGATACTTAAGATACTAAGAAGTATGGTTTATTTGCCATAACAGAGGTGAAGCGACTCCAGCACATAATTAGCTGCTAGCCACTTGTCAGCCGGGGGACTAAAAATAAATAATGTCAACCAGCGGGGGACTAAAAATAAATAATGTCAACCAGCGGGGATCAGAGTTTGTGATCGGCATTAAAAGACATTAATTGTCAATGGCGATCCCAGATTTTTTATGAAATATCAACCGATACTGATCGGTAGCCAATCGATCGGCACATCCCTCAGTTGAATCGATACTGGTTTTGAAAGATAACATTTTTGGTACTTTTGTGTGTTCATGTGGTCATAACATCTAAATTGTTTAACACTGAGCTGATAACTGTGCTGTCCAGTTGTTATTTCTTGTTTGTTTTTTTTACACATCTGAGTGTCATTTGAAAGTATCCAATAATTTCGTATATCTCAGCTGTAATTTTCAATGGTTAAAATCATCATGTAAAATCGCTTCTGCTAATCAGGATCATGTCTGGCATATTCAATGTTAATTAGCATCGGGCTAGCGCATTTTGAAAATTAGAGCCTTACTTTTGAGCTCATGCTTGCTTTGTTTGCATGACGTCACGCGCAACAGAGATATGGAAATATGGCATTACCGTATTTTTCGGAGTATAAGTCGCACCTGCCGAAAATGCATAATAAAGAAGGAAAAAAACATATATAAGTCGCACTGGAGTATAAGTCACATTTTTGGGGGAAATTTATTTGATAAAACCCAACACCAAGAATAGACATTTGAAAGGCAATTTAAAATAAATAAAGAATTGTGAACAACAGGCTGAATAAGTGTACGTTATATGAGGCATAAATAACCAACTGAGAACGTGCCTGGTATGTTAAAGGGGAACATTATCACCAGACCTATGTAAGCGTCAATATATACTTTGATGTTGCAGAAAAAAGACCATATATTTTTTTAATCGATTTCCGAACTCTAAATGGGTGAATTTTGGCGAATTAAACGCCTTTCTATTATTCGCTCTCGGAGCGATGACGTCACAATGTGATGTCACATCGGGAAGCAATCCGCCATTTTCTCAAACACATTACAAACACCGAGTCAAATCAGCTCTGTTATTTTCCGTTTTTTTCGACTGTTTTCCGTACCTTGGAGACATCATGCCTCGTCGGTGTGTTGTCGGAGGGTGTAACAACACGAACAGGGACGGATTCAAGTTGCACCAGTGGCCCAAAGATGCGAAAGTGGCAAGAAATTGGACGTTTGTTCCGCACACTTTACCGACGAAAGCTATGCTACGACAGAGATGGCAAGAATGTGTGGATATCCTGCGACACTCAAAGCAGATGCATTTCCAACGATAAAGTCAAAGAAATCTGCCGCCAGAAACCCAAGGAAAAGAGAGCGGATGAGGGTATGTCTACAAAATATATTAATTGATGAAAACTGGGCTGTCTGCACTCTCATAGTGCATGTTGTTGCCAAATGTATTTCATATGCTGTAAACCTAGTTCATAGTTGTTAGTTTCCTTTAATGCCAAACAAACACATACCAATCGTTGGTTAGAAGGCGATCGCCGAATTCGTCCTTGCTTTCTCCCGTGTCGCTGGCTGTCGTGTCGTTTTCGTCGGTTTCGCTTGCATACGGTTCAAACCGATATGGCTCAATAGCTTCAGTTTCTTCTTCAATTTCGTTTTCGCTACCTGCCTCCACACTACAACCATCCGTTTCAATACATTCGTAATTTGTTGAATCGCTTAAGCCGCTGAAATCCGAGTCTGAATCCGAGCTAATGTCGCTATAAACTTGCTGTTCTTTCCGCCATGTTTGTTTGTATTGGCATCACTATGTGACGTCACAGGAAAATGGACGGGTGTATATAAAGATGATTAAAATCAGGCACTTTGAAGCTTTTTTTTTTAGGGATATTGCGTGATGGGTAAAATTTTGAAAAAAACTTTGAAAAATAAAATAAGCCACTGGGAACTGATTTTTAATGGTTTTAACACTTCTAAAATTGTGATAATGTTCCCCTTTAACGTAACATATTATGGTAAGAGTCATTCAAATAACTATAACATATAGAACATGCTATACGTTTACCAAACAATCTGTCACTCCTAATCGCTAAATCCCATGAAATCTTATACGTCTAGTCTCTTACGTGAATGAGCTAATTAATATTATTTGATATTTTACGGTAATGTGTTAATAATTTCACACATAAGTCGCTCCTGAGTATAAGTGGCACCCCCGGCCAAACTATGAAAAAAACTGTGACTTATAGTCCGAAAAATACGGTATTTGATTTGATCTTAATTGGTAACTGGTAGTACCGACGGAATTCCTATGAAAGTACGGAATTTAGTACCCATCTCGGCCAGCAGGACAACGTAGCGACAATGAAAAAGTGACACTTACTTCTTGAGGCGGAGGGATATAGTTGACATTGGACCTGAAAGACAAAGCAAAGATAACTTCAAATTGTTTGAAAGTCACGACCTTGATGTTGGACGGTCTTAATCTAAAACCTATATTTCATCCTAATCTTAAACATAAATCTACCCCCACATAATAGGTTGAAGAAAAAACTGCCTATGAGCAGGTACCGGTTCAGCTAATCTATGTCTCTGTCATGCTGTCTTAGGTGTTACACTCACGTGTCCTCAGTTCTGTTCAGGTTTTGTCTGCTGATGTGAGCAGCACCGTGACACTCGGAGATCCAAAATGACCTGTTGGGCGGGGGTGGGTGGGGGTCAGGTTGGCGGTGGCTTTAAACGAGTTCAAAATGAGGGCCTGATTTAAGACTGGCACTGCACACCATGCTTTATTTTTTTATTGCGCAAATTACTTCATTAACCGCTAGGGGTGTCCCGATCCGATATGGTACATCAGTCTGATATTAGCACAAAAAAAAAAAAAGTATCTCATTATATCCATCCATCCATTTTCTACCGCTTGTCCCTTTTGGGTTTGTCAGCTTGTATCTAAAATCTCTGATACAAGCAGCCCTAAAGTTCAACAGCCAGTTAACATCTAAATGTCCTCCAATAAACACACGAGGTTGGTCTTTTCTTGTATTTTAGTCAAGTAATTTACGAAACGTAAACATGGTAGGCTATGGGCTACTAGAGCTAGCAGCTACACAACAGCTAAGCATACAAGCTAGCCATATGTAATACATGTCTTTAATTGAACAATAGTGCAGTCTAGAACACCGCATTTATTCAAATAAACAAGTATCAACAATTTACAGTTGCACATTGCTTACAGATACAAAGTCTCCAAGACAGAAGTGTACTAGAAAGTATCCAGTAACAAACGATTCCACATCATTCAACAGACTGCGTCATGATCATAGCTTAAGGATTTATCGGCGGCCGCTGATTACTACAGGTGTAATAAAACGATCGATTTTTGAATGAATCGTGATTCTTACTTGTAACGATTCAATCGTTTAGAAAAAGAAAACCTTTTTTTTTTTTTTAATGTGTCCTGTTCAGACACATCGAGAGGAGCCAGATGAGGTGGTTCGGGCATCTGGTCAGGATGCCACCTGATCGCCTCCCTCGGGAGGTGTTTAGAGCACGTCCGACCGGTAGGAGGCCACCGGGAAGACCCAGGACACGTTGGGAAGACTATGTCTCCCGGCTGGCCTGGGAACGCCTCGGGTTCCCCCGGGAGGAGCTGGACGAAGTGGCTGGGGAGAGGGAAGTCTGGGCTTCCCTGCTTAGGCTGCTGCCCCGCGACCCGACCTCGGATAAGCGGAAGAAGATGGATGGATGGATGGATGTTCAGACACTTTTTGACGTAGGCGCCCATATCTTCTGTTGAGATTTACTTTTGAAAAGAGAAATGTGGGTTACTTCTCTTGTTGCCTTATTTGTATTTACTTTATTAAATGTTTGGCTAGAATTTTATTAAACAAAACCAGCTTTCTTTTAAGTAATATAGAAAGTTATCGGAGCTGTTATCTATTTCAGTGTTTTTCAACCACTGTGCCGCGGCACACTAGTGTGCCGTGAGATATTGTCTGGTGTGCCGTAGGAAATTATGCAACTTCACCTAATTGGTCCAAAATATCCTTCCATTTTCTACCGCTTGTCCCTTTTTGGGGTAGCGGGGGGTTGCTGGAGCCTGCATTCGGGCGGAAGGCAGGGTAGACCCTGGACAAGTCGCCACCTCATCACAGGGCCAAATATTTTTTGCAAATCAATAATTATAATAATGTGTCGTTGTCTAGTGCAGTGTTTTTCAACCTTTTTTGGCATGTAAAAGGTATCCATCCATCCATTTTCTACCGCTTGTCCCTTTTGGGGTATGTAACGCTTAAACCAAAAATGAACAAAAGGCAAGTCCCGCTAGGAAAAGGCACTGAAGCATAGGGATGGCTATGCAAAACAAAAGTAAAACTGAACTGGCTACAAAGTAAACAAAATCAGAATGCTGGACGACAGCAAAAACTTACAGCGTGTGGAGCAGGGAGACGGCGTCCACAAAGTACATCCGTACATGACACGACAATCAACAATGTCCCCACAAAGAAGGATAGCGTACGCACAACTGAAATAGTCTTGATTGCGAAAACAAAGCAGGTGCGGGCAATAGAACTCAAAGGAAGGCAAACAGGAAGGGTCACCAAATAAACAGCGCAAGACAGGAACTAAAGCACTACACACAGGAAACAACAACACACTCAAAATAAGGCACGACAACCTGGTGGAGTTTCATTTTTTAACCTTTTCAGCTGGTGGTGTGCCTCCCGTATTTTTTTTTATGAAAAAAATGTAACGACTGGGTCGCATAGTGATGCGGGTGTGGTTCTCCCAAGGATGCAGACGGCTTCGGACACAGCTTGCAGGTAGGAAAATGATTTATTTTAAATATAAATCATATGATGGATAAACAAAAAACATGCATGTAGCACAAAAGGCAAAACAAAAGGACTAGCGTGGGAGCTAGCAGGAAAAAATAGCATAGCGTGAAAAGCTAGCAGAATCAAAATAGTCGTTAACAGTTGTATGGGAACAAACTACGAAGCCAGACCGAGTGAGGCCAGAGCAAAGACTAAATAGCCCTCTGATTAGCGCCCGGGCAACAGGTGCGCGTCCCGAACACTAACCAGAGGCAGGTGCGCACAATCTGCCGTCATGGCAACAGAAACAAACTAAACTCAAGGTGCTGAAAACACGTGACACAAACATAAACAAACTCTGATCCGGGCAGCGGATCGTAACAAAAAATGTGCCTTGGCTCAAAAAAGGTTGAAAAACACTGATCTATTTGACGAAGGAATGTAGTTCATCATAGAACTGGCACCCAATGTTGTTAAAAAGTATTGATTTTGAATCGAGAATCGTATTGAGTGGGTGCCCCAAAGATTCCCAGTCCTACTAATTACCACTTCGCTTCACCTAAAAGACAGCTTAAGTCCATTCTAGGAGATTGACAAGGAATAGGTTAGTGTTTTCATATCTACAGATTTTCTTTGTTTGAGTCATTTCACATGATCAAGCCCTTTGTAATATTCTATAAAACCACAGAACAAAAGTTTGTATGATTCGTGTTGATGTATGTTGCTATCGGCCAATAGAATAGGGAAGAAGTCGTATGGGGACACCCCTATCAGCCGCACATGTACATGTACATCATGATGTGGCAGCGCTCAGGTGGTCGAGTGATGATCCATTCACATGCAGCATCCAATAGAAATAAATGCTTTTTATTGCCTCTGGCGTTAGCCAAGGCTCCGGTTTAGGCCCACTCTTCATCTCTTTGTTTTGTTGTGTGTTTGGATGATGTTAGAACCCTCCAAACCCGCCGTGACCTTTTTTAATGTATTTTCTAAAGTCGAGATACATCCCTGATCTACTTCCGTGCCTTGTTTGACTCGTGCATCGGAAAACACGTCGCATCGTCTCTGTGAAGAAGAAGTGGCTGCTATAAATAGGAAGTTGACAGTGACAGCTCCAGTTAGCTCGGTGGGATAAGCATCAGACTTTAACCTCGACAAAAGAGCTTCGCGACGAAGCCCCGCGCCGCCTCTCCGTCAAACGCTGCACGGCAACAAGCGAGTCATCACATAAAGGCAGGCGGGATCCTGTCGGTCGGTCCCACCAGCGCGTGCGTGGTCAGCCGGGCCTTAGAATGTCCTGTCACTCTGTGTCGTTATGGCAACTCTTCTCAATAATCCTTCTCAAGTGATCCCGTCCAATCAGTTTAATAGGCTGCAATCATCTGACATCTCCGAGCTGATTAACAGTCACTAATTACTGCACAATTAAGTCACGCCGATTGTCGCGCGTGTGCGCTTGCTGGGTCAGCTCAATTGTCAGACAAAGTTTGGACAGATGTACCACGCAAGTGTTATTTACATGTGCCGGTGCCATAAATACACCCTTATAGACACACGCTCGGGCACAGCTGTCACTCCGCTCTGGCCTGACTCAGCACGCAGACACGCGTCTAAGTGCAACAACAAACCCCCCCCCCCTTCAATCCTCTGTTTACGATATTAGGCCATGTTTGCTCACGTCAATGTTAATGCAATCACAGAGCTCTTACCTTCCTCTGTGTCCTGCTGGCAGATGATCCCACGCGGGCCATGCAAAGGCAAAACGAGAGGCGGACATCACTTTTGTTTTTATTCAGTAACAACGTGCCGCCGCGATTCATTTAAATAAAAAAATAAAAAAGTCTATTAAGTGGAACAAGGAAGCGGCAGTGGCGACGAGATAACTCACGGCTGAAGAAGCCATTGCGGTGAAGCAGGAATCCCCCGCAGCTGCAGACCATGACGAGCAGGCAGACCACAATCACTGCAACCACCACGGCCGTGACGTTGACGTCCTCTGGAATGGCAACACAAACACAATTAACGATTCGTTACATTTTGCCCGTAGTCGACTATCATTGCAATCTATGGCATTGTTTTTTAAGAGGGGGAAAAAACAGATTGTGATGATAGTAGTCAGTGTAACGTATTTGCAGGTATCAACAGATCTAATTTAATGCTTTTTAATGCAACTTAAAACACAATGAATGCCCATGTCGTGCTGCAGATCATTTTTATATGTAGTCAAAAGCATATGGACAAAATTGTTGACATTAACTGTGGCCAAATTAAATAATTTTTTAAACATATCATTTATATTAATAATGCAAGTAATGCTTTCAAACGCAATAAACATTTTTCATTTGTGGTATTTTTTGTCATTGTAATTAGAAGGTCAATAAGTTAATTGTGCTAAATAAGTAAACAAACTAAACATAAAAAATGGAATAAAATGGACTCAATCTCTGCTAGAAAAAAATGCTCTTTAAATAATTATTGAACATTTTGTAGAGCAGTTTTTTTCCCCCAATTGGAAAAACTGGGTCGGGTGGTTGGTTTGTTGTCTTTTTTTGTTGCCAGTTGCAATTGTATGACATTTTTTTAATGCCTCTGAACAACGTCATTTTTGCTTTTTAATGCTAATTAAGACCTTAAATTTTGCAAAATCCATGTAATTACTTTGAATGCTTTTTTGATGACCCGCAGAAACCCTGTATAGGTATACTATAGTTATAGTTGGGCGGCATGGCGTAGTGGGTAGAGCAACCGTGCCAGAAACATGAGGGTTGCAGGTTCGCTCCCCGCCTCTTACCATCCAAAAAATCGCTGCCGTTGTGTCCTTGGGCAGGACACTTCACCCTTTGCCACTCACACCGGTGAATTGAATGATGAATGATGGTCGGAGGGGCCGTTGGCGCAAATTGCAGCCACGTTTCTGTCAGTCTACCCCAGGGCAGCTGTGGCTATGAAAGTAGCTTACCACCACCAGGTGTGAATGAATGATGGGTTCTACATGTAAAGTGACTTTGGGTACTTAGAAAAGCGCTATATAAATCCCAGGTATTATTATTATTAGTATTATTATTATTAAACTCCAGACTAGGCCCCCTTAGCCCAGTCTAGATTGTATTTTTTTACTCATCGTTTTCCCCAGCGTTTGACCTTTTTCTTATCTTTGGCGACCCATCAGCGTTCCTGTCCTGTAAGCCTGTACACTGTTTGTTTGTCTAATCTTGAACGGGTTTGTGCTGAAAACATAGCTTCGTTGCACTTGTGCAACGACAATAAAGTCCTGTCCTATCCTATCCTTAAAGTTAAAGTACTAATGGTTGTCACACACTATAGAATACTGTCCATCCATCTATTTCCTACCGCTTATCCTGTTCGGGGTCGTGGGGGGTGCTGGAGCCTATCTCAGCTGCATTTGGGCAGAAGGCGGGGTACACCCTGGACAAGTCGCCACCTCATCGCAGGGCCAACACGGATAGACAGACAACATTCACACTTACATTCACACACTAGGGCCAATTTAGTGTTGCCAATTAACCTATCCCCAGGTGCATGTCTTTGGAGGTAGGAGTCACGGGGAGAACTTGCCAACTCTACACAGAAAGATCCCGAGCCCAGGATCAAACCCAGGACCTTCGTATTGTGAGGCACACGCTATAGAATACTGATAAGTCAAAATTTCAAGATTATAATTATAATCAGACAAAAACACAGGATTATTTCTTACATTGGCCCTGATGTAAATCCTTTGTTTTAGCCTTTAAAGCCCTCCATTATCCAGGGACTTATTTCCTGAGTTTGTAAACAAAAACAAAAACGACTTAAGATTTTTTGATAATAAAAAATACTGCTCTAACCACTGTGGTATCGTCCTGGCACTGTACTACTTGGTGTTGTTACTGTTGATATTTGTATTGATCCGCCCACCTTTGTTTACATTCAAAAGCTCTAGCGTAGCGGTTAGCACATCTTTCTACGGAGTGTAGTGTAGCGTGTTTAGCTGTTCCTCGTCCTAGGATACTTGTAGGGAAGGTAGTTTATTTGCCGCCATGGAGGTGATAATTGCCGACTTAGAAGCGGCTTTGCACAGTGGAGGGACATTAGCCGCTAGCAAGGACGCTACATTGTGTTGAGGACACGTTTGTTCGCTTGTCACTGTCAAATTTGCAGGACACGGCAAGAACGTGTAATCAACATCAGTGTTGGGGTAGTTACTGAAAACCAGTAACTAGTTACTTTACTTCAAAAGTAACTCAGTTACTAACTCAGTTACCTACACCAAAAACTAATGCGTTACTGTGAAAAGTAACTATTTAGTTACTTTTTTTTTTTAAAAGCTCCCATCAATGCCCTTTTAGCCTTCATTTCAGTACTGTTATTGCACTGGAGAATAATACAATGTGTTGATCAACTTGACATGCATTTGCATCACTGAACTCTGCTAAGCAATGTGGTCTACATACAACACACAAAGACAAATATATGTTTCAAAGGGCCAATTTGTTTGTTTAAGGCCAGAACAAATTGACAAAACTATTTGAAATAGCTGCAACATAACATACATAAGTAACAAACAGCATAATAACAACATAGCTGTAAACCTGGCTTCACCTAAGGAAGGCACACGTGACATACACAAAGCCTAACCAGGCAGATTTGAATGGTTGTTTTGGGCAGTAGACGGGATCTTTGATCCAAGACACAACTTACATTTAACTAAAATGTTATTTTCTTTGTGCTCGACAAAAGAAAATAAGTGATAATATCTCCATGTTAAGACACTCGACTGCGGCTCCGTTGTTAGTAAACACAGACACGGCCCTTCCCTCCCCTCCCCTCCCCACACCCAGACACACACAGAGCGCGCCTCCGGCTTGTGACACAAGAACATTCAGAAGGACGACACCGCAGCGCTCCAATAAAACACACTCAGATCTTCTGTTTCTAGCCGATACTACATAAAAAATAATGTAAAATAACGCAGTAACGCATCATGTAGTAACGGTAACTAAGTTACTGAATATAAAAAATAACGCGTTAGATTACTAATTACCGCCGAAACTAACGGCGTTACAGTAAGTAGTCCCAACACTGATCAACGTGCATTATCATGATATAACGGCCACATTTATATCGTCTACTGCATATTGCGCAACCCTTACGTCACATGATGTAAATATATCCACTATAAGGTAATTATTTCAGATACTTTTTAAAGTAATACAACTTTTTACACGGATAAATGAATAAAAACGTAGAGATTGCATTGTTCAATGCCTGACGACTCCACTGCGAGATTGATAGTTGAATCATACTCCTCTGAATCGAATCGTCGATTATTTGAAGACAGCCCTAAGAACAATCTTATTTTTTTACAGCTGAAGCTCTAGTTTGGACCAAAATACAACAAAGAAGTCCTTCATGGCGTATCAACGTGCTGGTAAAGGTGAGGACTCGTTCATATTTTACAAGCGGGGGGCTTTTCCTCTCCACTGCTTCGCTGATTTTGCCCAGTGCTGAAAGGTGTGAGTGCGTGCGCACACACACACACACACACACACACACACACACACACACACACACACACACACACACACACACACACACACACACACACACACACACACACACACACACACACACACACACACACACACACACACACACACACAGACCTATCGTCATGTGCTTGCCCTCGCACATCTTAGGCTTCCCCACGCCGTTGGAAGCCAGGCAGCTGTAACGACCACTGTCCTCTTTTGCCACAGCTTTGAATTCCTGCGGACCAGACAGACAGTTAACTGAAGACTGATGAATGTCCTGGAGCAACTTCGGCGTTCTGATAGTAAAAATACTCACCAGTACTCCTGTGTGGGAGTTGATTAGATATGTGGCGTTGGCGTGGCGTGTCACGCTCATCAGCAGGTTGTCCTTGTACCAGGAATACGTAGCAGGCGGGATGCTTTGCTGGTCCCGACAGCGCAGCTGCACTGCAGAGCCCGTGACCGCCGCACTCGGGATTTGGCAGGACGGCGTGTTCGGGGGCACTGTGGGAGTACATGATCACTGCACGAGCCATTCCAATGTACAGGTTTATTTTGTAATATTCCTTCTTTTTCGCCAAAAGTCTGCCCCAGTTTTCATATCCCATCTTGGTTGAAGTACAGCCAGACATTGTGTATAACAAACTATTGACTCTGTGCTTTTTTAGTACATAGTGGGGGCGAAAGAAAGTTCCAACATTTGGATAAAGAAGGCAAGGGACACTATTGAATTAAAGACAGAACTCCAAGCAGGGCTTTTCATCCGGCCCCTGAGGTCAGTTAAAAACTTTGGAGACACACACTTTTTCCGCAAATTCCTAAACACTCGAGAGTGCTCGTGTTGTATAGAGGAACTTGGACCACTGTAAACACATATATAGATCCTCACATTGACGTTTTAACCTTTCTAGCAAACATAGAACACTAAGGTCCAAACTTGTGATTGACATAACTGAGGTGGCAGCGACACCAGCGAACATTATCACCAGACCTATGTAAGCGTCAATATATACCTTGATGTTGCAGAAAAAAGACCATATATTTTTTTAACCGATTTCCGAACTCTAAATGGGTGAATTTTGGCGAATTAAACGCCTTTCTAATATTCACAACGTGGCGTCACATCGGGAAGCAATCCGCCATTTTCTCAAACACCGAGTCAAATCAGCTCTGTTATTTTCCGTTTTTTCGAATGTTTTCCGTACCTTGGAGACATCATGCCTCGTCGGTGTGTTGTCGGAGGGTGTAACAACACTAACAGGGACGGATTCAAGTTGCACAAGTGACCCAAAGATGCGAAAGTGGCAAGAAATTGGACGTTTGTTCCACACACTTTACCGACGAAAGCTATGCTACGACAGAGATGGCAAGAATGTGTGGATATACTGCGACACTCAAAGCAGAAGCATTTCCAAAGATAAAGTCAAAGAAATCTGCCGCCAGACCCCCATTGAATCTGCCGGAGTGTGTGAGCAATTGAGGGACAAAGGACCTCGGTAGCACGGCAAGCAATGGCGGCAGTTTGTTCCAGCAGACGAGCGAGCTAAACCCCCTATCGACCCTAGCTTCCCTGGCCTGCTGACATCAACTCCAAAACTGGACAGATCAGCTTTCAGGAAAAGAGCGCGGATGAGGGTATGTCTACAGAATATATTAATTGATGAAAATTGGGCTGTCTGCACTCTCAAAGTGCATGTTGTTGCCAAATGTATTTCATATGCTGTAAACCTAGTTCATAGTTGTTAGTTTCCTTTAATGCCAAACAAACACATACCAATCGTTGGTTAGAAAGCGATCGCCGAATTCGTCCTCGCTTTCTCCCGTGTCGCTGGCTGTCGTGTCGTTTTCATCGGTTTCGCTTGCATACGGTTCAAACCGATATGGCTCAATAGCTTCAGTTTCTTCTTCAATTTTGTTTTCGCTACCTGCCTCCACACTACAACCATCCGTTTCAATACATTCGTAATCTGTTGAATCGCTTAGGCCGCTAAAATCCGAGTCTGAATCCGAGCTAATGTCGCTACAGCTTGCTGTTCTATGCACCATGTTTGTTTGTGTTGGCTTCATTCACTATGTGATGTCACAGGAAAATGGACGGGTGTTTATAACGATGGTTAAAATCAGGCATTTTGAAGCTTTTTTTAGGGATATTGCGTAATGGGTAAAATTTTGAAAAAAAACTTCGAAAAATATAATAAGCCACTGGGAACTGATTTTTAATGGTTTTAACAATTCTGAAATTGTGATAATGTTCCCCTTTAAGGACCTTCTGCAAAAAAGCCTGTCAAAGATCATTTCTATGACCACACTCCAGGGTTTTTAAATGTGAGTCTCTCACAAGTTTTTTTGAACTGAACTCAGAGGCCATCAGTTGAAAAGCCCACATGATGAAAAAGAGAGGACCTAAAATAGAACCTTGAGGAACACCACTAGTATAACTAAAGAAGTTGAATAAATGACTACTGACTGTATCTGAAATAAACAATCTACAGCAACACCTTAGTTACATAAATCACATTAGGAAAAAATGTGTAAAGGCCAAAAATAAGAGGACTTAAAGGGGAACATTATCACAATTTCAGAAGGGTTAAAACCATTAAAAATCAGTTCCCATTGGCTTATTTTATTTTTCGAAGTTTTTTAAAAAATTTTACCCATCACGCAATATCCCTAAAAAAAGCTTCAAAGTGCCTGATTTTAACCATCGTTATAAACACCCGTCCATTTTCCTGTGACATCACATAGTGAATGAAGCCAACACAAACAAACATGGTGCATAGAACAGCAAGCTGTAGCGACATTAGCTCGGATTCAGACTCGGATTTTAGCGGCCTAAGCGATTCAACAGATTACGAATGTATTGAAACGGATGGTTGTAGTGTGGAGGCAGGTAGCGAAAACAAAATTGAAGAAGAAACTGAAGCTATTGAGCCATATCGGTTTGAACCGTATGCAAGCGAAACCGATGAAAACGACACGACAGCCAGCGACACGGGAGAAAGCGAGGACGAATTCGGCGATCGCTTTCTAACCAACGATTGGTATGTGTTTGTTTGGCATTAAAGGAAACTAACAACTATGAACTAGGTTTACAGCATATGAAATACATTTGGCAACAACATGCACTTTGAGAGTGCAGACAGCCCAATTTTCATCAATTAATATATTCTGTAGACATACCCTCATCCGCGCTCTTTTCCTGAAAGCTGATCTGTCCAGTTTTGGAGTTGATGTCAGCAGGCCAGGGAAGCTAGGGTCGATAGGGGGTTTAGCTCGCTCGTCTGCTGGAACAAACTGCCGCCATTGCTTGCCGTGCTACCGAGGTCCTTTGTCCCTCAATTGCTCACACACTCCGGCAGATTCAATGGGGGTCTGGCGGCAGATTTCTTTGACTTTATCTTTGGAAATGCTTCTGCTTTGAGTGTCGCAGTATATCCACACATTCTTGCCATCTCTGTCGTAGCATAGCTTTCGTCGGTAAAGTGTGTGGAACAAACGTCCAATTTCTTGCCACTTTCGCATCTTTGGGTCACTTGTGCAACTTGAATCCGTCCCTGTTAGTGTTGTTACACCCTCCGACAACACACCGACGAGGCATGATGTCTCCAAGGTACGGAAAACATTCGAAAAAACGGAAAATAACAGAGCTGATTTGACTCGGTGTTTGAGAAAATGGCGGATTGCTTCCCGATGTGACGCCACGTTGTGAATATTAGAAAGGCGTTTAATTCGCCAAAATTCACCCATTTAGAGTTCGGAAATCGGTTAAAAAAATATATGGTCTTTTTTCTGCAACATCAAGGTATATATTGACGCTTACATAGGTCTGGTGATAATGTTCCCCTTTAAAAACAACACAGCACTCCTGCAACTCTGACAAAATAAAGATACCAAAAATCAAATGTCTACTGTAGAGGACACTGGTTCTGTGGAAAATGTCTAAAAAAAACTAAAACTGAAGGGAGAAGTACGGTCCTTAGCTTTTTGGTAATGTGGCTCTCAAAACAATTTAGTTGTTGACTATCCCTGCTCTCAGCTCATTGCCGTCTTCGCCAACAAGATTCTTCTGTAAAGGTAAAAGCAATGTTAAATGTACATTTTTACATTTCATTTGTTTTTTTAATGTATTTTACATCATTTTCTACATGTCAAACTAAGAATTATTTTCGATAAAATGTGTTTTGTGTTTATATTTTTGGGTGTCTCGAATGGAAATGGGTACCGACTGAATTCCGTCGTTACTTGTCACTGGCAGATTCATAGCGGACTGCCTATGTTAAAGGTGGAAATCTGTGGGCACCTCATGATTCTACTCCATTCCGATTCTTGGGGTGACTATTTGATTCAGAATCCAACACGATTCTCGTAATATGTTATTTGGTAGATAAATGATCTAAATAAAAAAAAAAGTGGCCAAAAAAACATTTTTTAAAAAGGATTTTTCAAATAGTATTTACAAAAATCACAGAATGTTAATCAATCAAAAGAAAATAGAGCAACTCCAACCAAATTGCAGTTTTACAATACTTAGACATTTACAAAGCAAATACAATAATTATTAAATACTATACTACATAAAAGAAAACCCAAAAATTATAAAAGCAACAGTAGAAATAATATTAATAGTGATATTAAAATAAATGGTAGTTGTTAGATGTTTTTAATGCAAAAATCGATTCTTAAATATAAATACAGAAAAAAAATTTGCAAATAATTAATTTATTTTAAATAGATTCTCTAAAACGATAAATCGATTTAGAATTGGAATAAATAAACATCGCGATATGGATGTGAATCATATTTTGAGCACCCCTACCCCATGTAACAATTCCGCATGTCAACAAAGCAAGCAAGCCTGATAGAAAGCGCTCCAACACACGTAAGGTTCCACTTTTCTAAATGCTCTAGCTCGACGCTAATTTACATTGTATATGCCATTTACATGCTACTGATTAGCATACGCGATTTTACATGGCATGGCAATGTCAACACCTCCAAACTTGAAATCCAAATTACAACTAAGATGAACAGCTGGTGTGAAATTCAACTTGATGGCAAAGACTACTTCCTGACTACGACAACACACCGAGGACAAACTGTGAATGCATAGTGGAAAATGACTCAGAAGTGTAAGACAAACTGCACAGTTAATATATCAGTTAATATATTACCTCGTCATTTTTTTCCTTTAATTTTATCATGAAGACACAGTAAAGTACGGAAAATGTAAAAGCCGAGGTACCGCTTCACATTTCATATTTAGATCCTCGGTCGGTCAATCAATTCCTTTATTGTCATTGTCATAATAACACTTAAGTCATACATGAACAACGAGATTTTGTTTGAGCTTTGTCCAGCGGCGTAGAAACTGCATTGATGTGCAGGTTGACAATAGTTTTCATTTTAGCATTTTAGCATTGTCAGGAAGGTCGCGATAAGAGGGACGTGGGGGTGGGAACAGTCAGATGTCTGATGGGTGTTACGTTGATGTTGCAGCAATGCAATGTCCAGAGCACAATTATTGAGATGGTGAAGAGTGAGGTAATAAGATGGTCCGGGGCAGCAAAGGGGCAGGCTGTTCATTTAGCAGTCTCACAGCCTGGGGATACAGACTGTGAGACATTCTGGTGGTCCTGGCGCGTATCGATCTATACCTCCTTCCAGAGGGTAGCAGGTTGAAGAGGCCATGTGCTGGGTGGTATCTGTCCTTCAGGATGTTGTGTACTCGCTTTAGACAGCGAGTTGTGTACATGGCACTCATCTCTGGGAGTATCGTCCTTGTAATTTTCCCTGCCGCATTAACCACTCGCTGGAGGGCCTGTTGGTTCGCTTTAGTGCTGCTAGCAAACCACACTAAATATCCGTAAGTGAGGACACTGCTGATGGCACAGTTGTAAAAGTTGACCATTGTTTTCTGCGGAATGTTTGCGCATTTTATTTTCCTCAAAAAAAAAAAGACGTTCTTGGGCCTTTCCGACTGTAGAAGCAGTGTTAATGTTCCAGCATTGATCTTCTGTTATGTTCACCCCTAAGAATATGAAATGCTTGACCCTTTCTACGAGATTGTTATCAATTAAAAGTGGAAGGTGTTTGTTCTTCCCTTTCCTGCGGAAGTCTACAATTGGTTATTTGGTTTTGTTAGTGTTAAGAACAGAGTTATTGTTAGCACACCATGAAGCCAGCTGTTGGACCTCTGCATTGTATGCTGTCTCATCATTATTACTGATGAGCCCAAGCACCGTGGTGTCGTCGGCATATTTGACAGTGAGATTGGATGTTGAAGAGGCTATGCAGTCATGTGGTCCTACCTAAGACCCGGAGTGTGACGTTGGTCTCGCCCAAATTGACAGAATCCAGAGGAGCGCTGATCTCGCAGCGGTACTCGCCGGCGTCCTCCTGGGTCACCCGGCGCAACTTCACTGTGGCTCCCTCGATGCTCGCCCGCCCCTCGAACGGACCTGAGAGCAAGGACGTGTTGAAAAAGTAAGATTCAGTTGTTAGTGTTGTCATGATATCAGAATTTCAGTCGTCAATACTAATATATCTATGAATTTCAAATCAGAACAGTGTACTTTTAATTTAACTTCCTATTGAAAACTGTTTCAAACTGTCAAGTTTTTAAGATGACTGTACTTGAATACGTTTTGCACATAATTGAAACTGCATTATCCGCTGACATGAGGTAACGACATTAGAAAAACAGTGGTGGCTTATAACCTCCCAGTATTTCAAAACATTACTGTGCTCATAAATAACTATTTTACATTCTTAAAAGAAGAGCAACGGCATGGAGCGTTTAAGTTTATAAAACAAACAATATTGATATTAATATTCTTCCAATATCGTCTCATTTGTAATGAAATAAAAAGGCTAGAGAAATATTTAATGACAATGTTTGTGTTTTTATTAAAGCTGTCAAAGTTAACGGTTTAATTCATATGATTAATGATTAATCATGTACACAATAAGAGTAATCATGCTATTTATTTTAACCGTGCAAGCTCTTTTACCTTAACGGCTATACTGTCAGTGATCAGATCGATGTATAAGTTAGTTCAAAAATGAGTGAGGAGACTAACTGGTGTGCTCGCTGTCACATTTCACTCCAAAATACAGCCTGAAAGAACTTTAGGTAAAACTGTTACCAAGTTTTGGGCAAATAAATACCATGCATTCATAATGGCAATAAAATTGCATTTGTGTACAAATATCGGGGTCTTTTCTCAAGCAAATGTTTAATTATGCAAGTTAGTAATCACTTGTGATTAATCATAATTAATCCAAATTCCAAAGTGTGATTAATCTGATTTAAATAATTATAAAAATATTTCACTCTTTTGTGATTAAATAAAAATTAAAAAAAAAAGAATTGACACAGCCCGCTCCGGAGAAAATGTTATACAGCAGTAATCGGTGCTAACGATACTAAAAAAAGCTGGTATCGATTAGTGATTATCAATATGGCCAATGATAGAGCTTTTAATCCTATAGTTATATCGTGATGATGCATGTTGATGACACATTCTATTTGTGTTCTGTAAATTTGACAGCGACAAGCGCACAAACACGTCCTCAACGCAATGTAGCATTCCAGCTAGCGGCTAACAACCCTCCTCAGTGCAAAGCAACTTCTCAGACAGTAAACCTCACCTCCATGGCGGAAAATTAATTATGTTTCTTACAAGAAGGATATGCTTACCGTTAACGGCTAAGCTCGAGCTTTCAAATGTTAACAGAGGTGGGCGGATCGATACAGATGTCGACAGTAACGATACCAAGTATAGTATCAGGTGTGGTATCCTGGTAGATGCGTAGTTCAATCGAAGTTTTTTATTATAATAAAAAAAAACTTTTGTTGTTTTTGTTTACAAACTAAGGAAATAAGTCCGTGGACTTTAAGGGCAACAATCAAGAAATGTAAATCAGAGGTGGTGTAGGAAATAAACATGCAATTGACAATATTACACCGCCAATTGAGATAAAAAAATATACAGTAATCATTTGATGACCCTGAACATTTTAATTAGTAACATTTTTGATATGACCAATACTGCCCCTGTAACTACTTCTTGGTATTGGATCGATATTCAAATTTGTAGTATCGCCCAAAACTAATGTAGCGTATCCAAACAACAGAAGTATTTATTACATGTTGTGTAAACAAAACCAGGTTACAACAGAAGGTAACCAGATATTGACAGTAAAATAGCAAGTGCATTAATAATACGTTACTGCATATGTCAGCAGCTAAATTAGGCGCTCTTTTAAACAGTTTTGAAGTGGTTCTATAATCTTTTATATTCCAAATAATATATTGTGTTGTGTTTTGTTATCGTAGGTAGCTGCAATATAACAATATCGATTTTAGGCCAGTCCTTGTATCAATGTGATTTTTGCATGCTGGTATCGACTTGAAGGTTAGTTAGACAACCCTAGGCTGTATCACGAGGAAACATACATGGACCTGATGTCAGGGAATTAGCAGGCTGGACGGCGTAAAAACTCTCCGGTTAAACTGCATTCGACTGCGGCCAGGTGAAGGCTATGATTCATTATTTATATCGCACATTAAAACCACGTCCTTTAACCTTAATGAAGATGGATCAAGGCTAGGAGATTTTACGCCTTGGCACCACTGACACACACAGACGCCGCTTGAAACATCACTCCCATTATGGGAGCGCCGAACTCCTCCCAGCAGGGACAGCAGCGGCAAGCTGATTAAAACAAATGTGGCGTATGGGGGTTAATTTGTGTCTTTATTAGGAAAGCTTTTTTTGAACACTGAATTCATGCTACTGAATTATGCTGACAATTTCATTGAATACAAATTTTTAAGCAAAATGTGTATGTATAAGGATTCAATGTAAAACCATTCAGTTTATAAAAATAAAAAAAATCAGTGTTTTAAAATTTAGTGTAAAAAAATCTGTTTTAAAATTCAGTGCAGAAAATGTGTGTAAAAAAAAAAAATGCAGAAAAATTCAGTTTTAAAATTCAGGGTTTTAAAATCGGTGTAAATAAATTCCATGTAAAGAATTTAGTGCAGAAAAATTCAGTGTAAAAAAAATCAGCGCTGAAAAATTCAGTGTAAAAAAACAACAGTGTTTTAAAATTCAGTGCAGAAAAATTCTGTGTAATAAAATCGGTGTATAAAAATTCACTACAAATTAGTGCAGAAAAATTTAGTTTAAAAATGCAGAGTAAGAAACGTCAGTGTAAAAAAATTCAGTTAAAAAAAATTCAGTGTAAAAAATGTAGTGTTTTAAAATTCAGTGTAGAAAAAAAATCAGTGTTTTAAGATCAGTGTATGAAAATTCAGTCAAAAAAAATTCAGTGCAAAAAAAATCAGTGTAAACAAATTCATCCATTTTCTACCGCTTGTCCCATTCAGTGTAAAAATATCTGTGTTATGAAATTCAGTGTATACAATTTCAGTGTTATGAAATTCAGTGCATAAAAGTTCAGTGAAAAAATTCAGTTTCCCAAAAATTCATCCACCCATCCATCCATTTTTTACCGCTTGTCCTTCTGTGTTTTAAAATTCAGTGTTTAAAAGTTCATTGTAAAAAAATTCAGTGTCCAAAAAATTCATCCACCCATCCATCCATCTCCTTCTGTGTTTTAAAATTCAGTGTTTAAAAAAATGCATAAAAATTCAGTGCTCTAAAATTCAGTGTAAAAAAAAGTTATGAAATTCAGTGTAAAAAAACTCTGTGCAAAAAAAAAATTCTAATTCAGTGTATAAAAATTCAGTGTAAAGAAATTAGTGTTTTAAAATTCAGTGTAAAAAAGTAAGTGTTTCACAATCAGTGTAAAAAATGCAGTGCAAAGAAATTCAGAGTATCAAAATTCAGTGTTTTAAAGTTCAGTGTAAAAATATTCCGTGTCCAAAAAATGTATCCACCCATCAACCCTTCCATTTTTTTACCGCTTGTCCTTCTGTGTTTTAAAATTAAATTCAGTGTTTAAAAAAATGCATAAAAATTCAGTGCTTTAAAATTCAGTGTAAAAAAAAAAAGTTATGAAATTCAGTGTAAAAAAATTCTAATTCAGTGTATAAAAATTCAGTGTAAAGAAATTAGTGTTTTAAAATTCAGTGTAAAAAATTAAGTATTTTAAATTCAGTGTAAAAAAGTAAGTGTTACAAAATCAGTGTAAAAAATTCAGAGTATCAAAATTCAGTGTTTTAAAGTTCAGTGTAAAAAAAATTCAGTCTCCAAAAAATGTATCCACCCATCCATCCATTTTTTATCGCTTGTCCTTCTGTGTTTTAAAATTCAGTGTAAAAAAACCAAAACAGTGTTATGAAATTCAGTGTAAAAAAAATTATAATTCAGTGTGAAGAAATTAGTGTTCTAAAATTCAGTGTTGAAAATTAAGTATTTCAAAGTCAGTGTAAAAAAGTGTTTCAAAATCAGTGTAAAAAAATTCAGCGCAAAGAAATTCAGAGTATCAAAATTCAGTGTTTTAAAATTCAGTTTAAATAAATAAAATTATTATAAAATTAAATAAATTTAGTGTATAAAAATTCTGTGTTTCAAAACTCAAAATCACTTCTGGTAAATTAAGACTGATGCAATCGATCCCGTGTCAGAACCAGCCAATGAGGTGAGTTTTGAGCTTTGAATTATTTTGCACTGAATTTTGTATTTTGACAAACTGAAAGAAAAAAAAAAGCTTTCGTAATAAAGACACTAATTACCCCCCATAGTGGTGTTTTCTCACCTCGGAACTGTCCGTCAAAGTAGACAAAAGACACATCTTTCCCCCTCTTCTTCCACTCGATGCGCGGGTTCTGGTCCCTCTCTGTGCGGAACATGCAGGACAGCTCTGCATCTAAGAAAAAAAACCAAAATGGGATATTTATGGCGCCAGTCCCACTTGAAAAAAACATCTGGTTCTATTTAAAGCCTTCACTGTCAAGGATGCATCAACTCATAAAAAGGGCCTGGATGCTTTTGTATTTATTTTTTTGGGCCTCACCTGAAAACTCGTGCACCTCCACTCGGGCTTTGTTGGTGGATACGGTGACAGGAAGGGAGGGGCAACCTGGGGAGGAGAACAAGGAGAGTTAACAAGGAGAGCAATATTGCTTGTCGTCCATTAGGGGGCAAGGTGAATGAGGTAATGTGCGCCATGTTGCACGAGCAGAATGCTTCATGGGAAGATGCACGGGGAGGATTATTGTCTCCTCCACTTTAATCCCGCTGGGTTAAGGAGCAGCATGGCCGTATGTCCCCTTAAGCGCAGGTTAGGATAAGGGCGGCAAACACCTCGCAAAGCTCTGCGGCAGCTTGTCCAGATTAACCTGATGTGAAGCGCGGCCTTTAGCATGGGCTTGGCCGCCAACACGTCTGTGTTTGCTTCCTGCGTGTCACTGATACCTCGCATCCCCACAGGAAAAGGAATCGGCCGGTGACTTCCCCGCATGCCGATTGGCTTATCAGTCTGATTACGGTCGGGTTCACGGGTTGAATGCGGGTGAAGGTCACCTGAGGGAGAAAGCGCTAAAGTGCCGCTGCGCGAAAGCTGCTCTCCCGTAGGTCAGCAAATTAAGGAGAAGCCATGCAGTTTTTTTTTAGTTTTTTTTAGAAATACATTAATATGAAATAAGCCTCCAGAGAACTTACTTAGCATTAAAGCTTCTCAAAGCCTCTGAAAAACAGCAAAGATGTGTCAATTTTTCAAGAGGATGTCCCTCGAGGCGTATAGACGAGATGCAGACAAAATAAATAAAATAAAAAGCTTTTAAGTCTGTAGTACCTCATTTTACAAGCTTAATTGGTTCTGTGATGGAACTCAAAACATTTGGATCTCCAATCAATGTTCATTGAAATAAATGTTTGGCCTTTGCAAGACAGCACAGTTTCAACATGTAACATGCCTTTTAAAAAGAAATATTGTATAAAAACAATACAATAGAAATGTACTGCAAAGAACTACAGTAGTTTTATGAAATAATGTACAGCATTTGTTTGTAGAGTGGATTTTTACGATATATCTCCTTCTCCGTCAAACACACCATCAGCAGCTTTTCCCTATTTTTACAGCCTGCCATTTAGGTATCATTTTAACATGCCTGGCTGGTGTTATCGACTAATTTGGCTTCAGTATGTTGCAGACTAGCAGTGATACGCTCAAGTTGCTCAAGGCCATCTCCATGCAACCAGAAGAAGCTTTTCTAACGTCTAACCCAGGGGTGTCCAAAATGTGGCCCGGGGGATATTTGCGGCCCGCAGCTCCAGTTTTTTTGGCCCTGGACAAATTTAAGAAAAAACACAACAGTAAGAAAACGTAAGGGGGAAAAAAAGCAAAATGACGTGATTTAATGAGAAACAAAAACAGAAATGTTGATTCTAATAACTGGGGTGCACCAACATGGAGAAATCAAAGCATGCTGAGGCCATTTCTATTTTGGAAAAAAACCCAAAACAGATATTATTGACACAACTTAGTGCCAGCGGTGTTTCAAAGTGTATTCCTATTATTAGTTATGATAAAAAATATCAGTTTTTCCCCTTACATAATGTCTTTTTGCCATTTTTTTAGTTCCCCCCCCCCCCGACTATATTGTACCAGTCAACAAAACTCGAGCTACGGCCCGCACTTTGGGCACCCCTGTAATAACTCATAATAACAGTATACTTTGTCACCTGTAACACAAAGATGACACTAAGTTGTGTCTTTAAACATGATATATCTCTTTGTAGCATTTTTTTAACAAAATGAATATGTATGAAAATGCCACCCACATTGCAAATGATCTGCCACGTGCCAAGATTTAAAATGGTATTATTTTTTTTATTTACCAATTTTTAAGAGCTATTTACCGTATTTTTCGGAGTATAAGTCGCACCGGCCAAAATGCATAATAAAGAAGGAAAAAAACATATATAAGTCGCACTGGAGTATAAGTCGCATTTTTGGGGGAAATTTATTTGATAAAACCCAACACCAAGAATAGACATTTGAAAGGCAATTTAAAATAAAGAAAGAATAGTGAACAACAGGCTGAATAAGTGTACGTTATATGACGCATAAATAACCAACTGAGAACGTGCCTGGTATGTTAACGTAACATATTATGGTAAGAGTCATTCAAATAACTATAACATATAGAACATGCTATATGTTTACCAAACAATCTGTCACTCCTAATCACTAAATCCCATGAAATCTTATACGTCTAGTCTCTTACGTGAATGAGCTAAATAATATTATTTGATATTTTACGATAATGTGTTAATAATTTCACACATAAGTCGCTCCTGAGTATAAGTCGCACCCCCGGCCAAACTATGAAAAAAACTGCGACTTATAGTCCGAAAAATACGGTATGTTATACCAGTCAACAAAACTCGAGCTACGGCCAGTACTTTGGGCACCCCTGTAATAACTTATAATAACAGTGTACTTTGTCACCTGTAATACAAAGATGACACTAAGTTTTGTCTTTAAATATAATATATCTCTTTGTAGCATTTTGTTTAACAAAATGAATATGTATGAAAATGCCACCCACATTGCAAATCTGCCACGTGCCAAGATTTAAAATGGTATTATTTTTTTTATTTCCCAATTTTTAAGAGCTATTTAGTTATTTTTAGCAGGAGTGCAAGGGTATTGTAGTATTCTGGTTTCTACGTCTTCACAATAATACCGTGACGCCTGATGGTATGAAACAAAAACTTGGGTGTGTCGTTTTTTTCCTTCCCTTTAGTGTTGGCAGAGTCTGGAAATAAATCTTCCAGAATCTTTTGCACACAGCGCCATGGTGGGGGCGTGGCACGCCGCAAGCAGGAAATAAAGTGTGTTTGTAGTCGATGAGAGAAATTGCTTTTTGGACATTTCCTGAAGAATGTCATCAAAATCCATGCAGAACTGTTTCGAGTTATGTTGCTAACAAACTAACAAAGTTTGGCCAAAACATAACCTCTTTGGCAGAGGTAAGAAAGTTCTGCAAAGCAATACTTTCTCACGAGCGTTTCCATGGGAACACAGAGCCAGCCAGTCACATCTCACCACACGGAGGTAATCACCAAATGTTTATCTTAAACATTCATTTTACTCACAATGGCATTTTTACCAAGCTTTTTTTGTTGTTGCACATATCGCAATAGATAGATAGATAGATAGTACTTTATTGATTCCTTCAGAAGAGTTCCCTCAGGAAAATTAATAATATCATACCCTGAGATTTGATACTGTTACATCCCTAATTTTTCGTCATTGACTTTAAATCATAATCTTAATTTTAGCATGAATAATTATATTATGTGTATTCTAGTTCAGTGTTTCTTAACCATAGGGCTAAGGCCCGCTAAAAATATCTGTTTCTCAGCTGGGGTCCGTATTGGCTGTGACACTATGCAGTTGTAATACACTTTTCCACCACGTGTGGCAGTAATGACAATGTCAAACAAACATAAGAAGTCTGGAGAGAAGTTTCTTAAGCGCAAAAATTATGACTTAAGTGGTGAAACTGTATTTTCATTTGCAATTAAATTTTATCGACAGTTTATTTAAGGAAAATATATATAATTTATTATTCATTTAGTATGATTTATTTTAGCACTGCTTAGTCGTATGTAAATTTCCCTTCTTTTGCTGTACATTTGTCTAGTATTTTTTTTTGTAATCAGCCTGACCTAAGCCTTGATATTAATAACATTTGTGATTAACACATGCTTTCATATCATTTTACAAAGTTTACCCTTATAAACTATAGTAAGATATAAATATTGACTATGATTAAAAACAAGAGTAGGATTATTTTTAATATTTGAGTGGGATCCGAGCCCACTTGTAGTGGAAAGGTTGAGCCTTGAGGTCAAAAAGGTTAAGAACCCCTTTTCTAGTTAAAAATAATAATAATAATAATAATAATAATACCTGGGATTTGTATAGCGCTTTTCTAAGTACCCAAAGTCGCTTTACATGTAGAACCCATCATTCATTCACACCTGGTGGTGGTAAGCTACTTTCATAGCCACAGCTGCCCTGTTAAAATGGAGAAAATAAATATTCAAATAAGATATTTAGGTTTTCCCTCATGGAAAATCTTGTTAAAAGATTCTGCAACATCCTGAGGATGCTTGGTTTAAAAATTGCAAGTGCAATAGTGCTTGTTTCAGAATAAAATACTTATTTCCATCTTAAAAGTCCTACTAATTTCTGGATATACAAATCATAGTTTAGGACGTCTTATCAAGTAAAATTAACTCGCTGAATTGTAGGGTTGTGCGGTATACCGGTATTAGTATAGTACCAGGATACTATTGAATCATATTCGGTACAATTGGGTCAAATTTGTGGTATCATCCAAAACTAATGTAAAGTAAACAACAGAAGAATAAGTGATTATTACATTTTAACAGAAGTTTAGATATAACATGTTAAAAGAGAAAGTAAGCAGATATTAACAGTAAATGAACAAGTAGATTAATAATTAATTTCCACCACTTGTCCTTAATAATTTTGACAAAATGATAGAATGATAAAAGACACAATATGTTACTGCATATGTCAGCAGACTAAATTATGAGCCTTTGTTTGCTTACTTACTACTAAAAGACAAGTTTATTTATTTATTTTATTTAAGGACTTAACTGCAATAAGAAACATATGTTTAATGTACGCTAAGATTTTTTGTTAAAATAAAGCCAATAATGCCATTTTTTGTGGTCCCCTATATTTAGAAAAGTACCGAAAAGTATCGAAATAATTTTGGTACCGGTACCAAAATATTGGTATCGGGACAACACTACTGCATTGACAGATAATTTCACTAGGTTTTGGTTAAAAAAACCCAACTAAAATCTAGTCCTTTAATCTTATACTTTGTCAGCTCTTTTTTGTACTGAATAGTTAAACTTTTCAGTATGTGGCCCTTGGTGGAAGAAGTTTGGACACCCTTGCTGCAACCTGTTTCATTATAGTTATTGTACCAAATAATACATTGCGAGAATCGGTTTGAACCCAGAATGGTGCTGAGTCGAGTATGGAATCGAATGGTGAGGTGCGTAAAAGAATCCCGCCCCTAGTGAAGATGGTGGTATAGACCCCTATGTCACGTTTACTCTTTTCCAAGCGCTTCTGCACACCCCGTTCTAGTTTGGAGAACTTTGTCCGGTTTGCTGAGCTACTTCCTGAGTATTGTTTGGGAATTGCTCGCTGCAATTGAGCACGGAGACAAAGGCCAGGAAGCAAAGTCACAGGAAGCCAGCCCTGTTTTTCATATTGGTGCTGCTACATGATAATCACGTGGGAAACGCGGGCTTTAAAACACTTTGCTACACGGCTCAATTCGCAGCACCCTCGCTTGTCAAACTTTCAATTAAGTGAATTAAAAGTGCACACTCTCCCTCCCCGGACGCTCTCTCTCCCCCCCTCGCCGTGCAAGCGGCGGACGTGTAAAAGGATTAGGATTGTAGCCACGACTCACGCAGCACTAACGCCCTCAGAGAAACATTGTCTCGCTGAAGGATGACGCGCAGGAGGGAGGGAGATACAATGAGATTAAAGCAGGACGGGGATGAAGCACAAAGGAGAGGCGAGCGGCCCTGAGAGGAGATGACACGACTTGAGGGAGCGAGGGCGGGGGAGGAGGGGTGGATTGAAGGCGAGGGAGATCCTCTCGGACACGAAGACGGCGAATGGGAGCAGCTCCTGTCACACGGAGGGACCCGGCCCGCCGCCATGTCGAAGGGCCTCTTTTTGACAAGACGGCGTCCAGAGAGTCCGTGCGCGCCCGTCGGTGACGCTTTGCCGCGGCGACAAAACGCTCGTCAGCTTCGGCGCTGCGAATTAGCCGCGAAGGCGTCGGAGCGGACGACCAACACATGGCCTCTTCATTTAGCGCCATGCTAACGCGGCGCTACAGCTGGCGCAGTGAAACAAGAGTCCTAGCTCTACGGTCGCCCCTCGCCATATCGCACTTCAAATATTACAACTTCACTATATTGCGCATTAAATTAAAAAAAAAACTATTAATTTGCACTTTTTTCAACAACGAAAAGAGACTTCAGACTGTACAAAATGCGGCTGCCAGACTTTTGACCGGTGCGAAGCCAGTCTTCATTGGCTTCCAGTTAAATTCCGCATTGAGTTTAAAATTTTAGTCCTGACATTCCGTGTGTTGCATGGTGGACCCCTCAGTACATCACTGACTTGGCCATGGATGAAGTGCTGGCTGTCCAGAGTCGGGACCCGGGGTGGACCGCTCGCCTGTGCTTCGGTTGGGGACATCTCTGCGCTGCTGACCTGTCTCTGCTCGGGATGGTCTCCTGCTGGCCCCACTATGGACTGGACTCTCACTATTATGTTAGATCCACTATGGACTGGACTCTCACTATTATGTTAGATCCACTATGGACTGGACTCTCACTATTATGTTAGATCCACTATGGACTGGACTCTCACACTATTATGTTAGATTCACTATGGACTGGACTCTCACACTATTATGTTAGATCCACTATGGACTGGACTCTCACTATTATGTTAGATCCACTGTGGACTGGACTCTCACTATTATGTTAGATTCACTATGGACTGGACTCTCACACTATTATGTTAGATCCACTATGAACTGGACTCTCACTATTATGTTAGATCCACTATGGACTGGACTCTCACTATTATGTTAGATCCACTATGGACTGGACTCTCACTATTATGTTAGATCCACTATGGACTGGACTCTCACTATTATGTTAGATCCACTATGGACTGGACTCTCACTATTATGTTAGATCCACTATGGACTGGACTTTCACAATATTATGCTAGACCCACTCAACGTTCATTGCACCGGTCTCCCTAGACATCTGCGGTCCTCTCTAAGGTTTCTCGTTGTCATCCCACTGGGTTGAGTTTTTCCTTGCCCTCATGTGGGATCTGAACCGAGGATGTCGTTGTGGCTTGTGCAGCCCTTTGAGACACTTGTGATTTAGGGCTATATAAATAAACATTGATTGATTGATTGACTTGCTATGCCCCTACTTTTTGGGGCGCAGCCTCCGATCTTCAGGCCAGGGTCTTCTAAAGACCCCAAAAACTTGTTTTAAAACCCGTGGAGACCTGGCATTCCAGATTATAGCTCCCAGACTCTGGAACAATTTGCACCAGTCCCTCCGTGATCTTGACTGTGTTGAAACTTTAAAGAAACATTTGGAAAACTTCTCTTTTTAGTAAAGTTTTTAGTTAATGCACCTTTTAACTAGAGATGTCCGATAATGGCTTTTTTGCCGATATCCGATATTCCGATATTGTCCAACTCTTAATTACCGATTCCGATATCAACCGATACCGATATATACAGTCGTGGAATTAACACATTATTATGCCTAATTTTGTTGTGATGCCCCGATGGATGCATTAAACAATGTAACAAGGTTTTCCAAAATAAATCAACTCAAGTTATGGAAAAAAATGCCAACATGGCACTGCCATATTTATTATTGAATTCACAAAGTGCAGAATTTTTTTTAACATGCCTCAAAACTGCAGCTTGGAATTTGGGACATGCTCTACCTGAGAGAGCATGAGGAGGTTGAGGTGGGCGGGGCGGGGTTGAGGTGGGCGGGGTTGGGGGGTAGCGGGGGGTGTATATTGTAGTGTCCCGGAAGAGTTAGTGCTACAAGGGGTTCTGGGTATTTGTTCTGTTGTGTTTATGTTGTGTTACGGTGCGGATGTTCTCCCGAAAAGTGTTTGTCATTCTTGTTTGGTGTGGGTTCACAGTGTGGCGCATGTTAAAGTTGTTTATACGGCCAGCCTCAGTGTGACCTGTATGGCTGTTGACTATGTATGCATTGCATTATCTTGTGTGTGTGAAAAGCCGTAGATATTATGTGATTGGGCCGGCACGCAAAGGCAGTGCCTTTAAGGTTTATTGGCGCTCTGTACTTCTCCCTACGTCTGTGTACACAGCGGCGTTTTAAAAAGTCATAAATTTTACTTTTTGAAACCGATACCGATAATTTTCGATATTACATTTTAAAGCATTTATTGGCCGATAATATCGGACATCTCTAGTTGCAAGTGTAATAGAAATAAAAACTATTATAAGATATATTTCAGTTCTTTTTGAGCACTTTTAACAATAGCATGACAATGTTCGTCACAATAACATTTTCTTATCATTGCATCCTTAATGTCTTATATGTATCACACTGCAGTATTTGTCTTATTTTCTGTTATTGTGTTGTGGACTTTCACCAAGCAGGACTTGTGTTCCGGATGAAGGGTGACCACCGTTAACAACAACAGGCGACTAATCTTGGTGCGACTGTATCTTCGCCGCAACAATCAAGTTGACCAACTTTTTGATGCACCTCATCTTTGACTCCTGCCTCATCAATAACACATCCCCCCCGGCAAGACTTTGGCGTGAGCGATGTCAGAAGACGTACCAGTACCGGCGTGACACTTCATGCTAACAAGACTGCTATCGGTATCCATCCAGGCAATGCTAAGTAGAGGTGAACTCTGTTGATGTACTTCATCATCAGTTCCACCTGACATTGGTTAGCCTTTGGGGCTACACGCAATGCTAACAACACGGAATGCCAACAACACGACTCGTGGTTGTATAGCTGCGACTTTCAAGTTGACCAACTTTTGTCAGGTATATTTCAGCACATCAAAGCGCAGTTCTCACTTACAGGAATGACCTAGGTAGTGAAAAAGTAGTGGCCATGTTGTAGTGACCGGGTGAAGGCCATAGCAAAGGCTCCTTCGGGTTAGACTTAAACAAACTTTAATGATCCACAAGGGAAAGTGTTCAACACAGTAGCTCAGTTACAATGATGGAAAGTGTAAGGGTGGAAAGGACAATGTAGGTATAAATAGAGTAAATATAGCGATAAATACCGGTGAATACTGCAATATACAGTAGAACAAACTCAAGACTGCTATATTGGGTGAAACAAGTGTAAAGGTGACTTCTAAACCACATATTTAGAAGGTTGAAACAGTTTTTTACACTCAAATTATTTAAATATTTGATTATTTAAAAGTAATCCTACTTTGCATAAATGTGTTTACCATGGTCTGGCCCATAATTTCCAACCCTCCCGATTTTCCCGGGAGACTCCCGAATTTCAGTGCCCCTCCCGAAAATCTCCCGGGGCAACCATTCTCCCGTATTTCTCCCGATTTCCACCCGGACATCAGTATTGGGGGCGTGCCTTAAAGACGCTGTCTTTAGCGTCCTCTACAACCTGTCGTCACGTTCGCTTTTCCTCCATTCAAACAGCGTGCCGACTCAGTCTCATAATATAAGCGGTTTTTACACACACGAGTGACTGCAAGGCATACTTGATTAATAGCCATACAGGTCACACTGAAGGTGGCCGTATAAACAACTTTAACACTGTTACAAATATGCGCCACACTGTGAACCCACACCAAACAAGAATGATAAACACATTTCGGGAGAACATCCGCACCGTAACACAACATAAACACAACAGAACAAATACCCAGAATCCCCTGCAGCACTAACTCTTCCAGGAGGCTACAATATACACCCCCCCCGCTACCACCAAACCCCGCCCCCCGTAACCCCCAATCTCTCGAATTCGGAGGTCTCAAGGTTGGCAAGTATGGTCTGGCCCGGGGACAACAGGTGGCAGCAGGTAGGCCGGCACCTCCGCAGGCGTCAAACACGCACACCCTGTGCTTGGCGTGAACGTCCAGCGAACACTGCGACAGCTCTGACTCACCCAGAGACAGCCGCCCTCCCGCCGCCTGGGCGGGAAAAACAGAAAGATGGCACGCTCGCCGCTTGGCACGCAGCTTTAGCCTCATTACAAGAGTGTTGATTAGCGACGGTCGGAAACGCGGCGCACCAGCGAGCAAGGCACTTCTTCACCTGGCAGGGGAAGAGGGGAGGGAGGTGGACCCCCACACAGGAAGCCTACGGCCTGGCTGGGTGGGAGAGATAACGGGCGAGGGCAAGGAGAGAGTGTCTCCGGTGGAACAAAGCGCCTCTGTAACCCCGCGAGCAACAGCTGTCCCACTGTGTAAATGTGTGCGTCAGACGGAGGGGGGAGAGACACATGGACCCACCCTAAAAACGCTTCCTGCTGGACTTTTTTTTTTTTTTTTTTTGCAACAATACAACCTTGCGCCAAGAGTCCGTACAGACATCAGCAGCTAGAGCCTTGGTGGTGAAGGATGACTGACAGTAAACAGACAGACAGACAGACAGACACACACACACACACACACACACACACACGCACACACGCACACACGCACACACACACACGCACGCACGAACGCACGCACGCACGCACACACACACACACACACACACACACACACACGTTAATTTCTTGAGACCTTTAGACCTCTGAATAATGCCTACCTCTTTAGGACCACCATTTCTAGATATATAAAGATTTGTATTTACAACATTAATAATATATACATACTATGCAAATATTTAAAAAAAACTGTCGTAAAAAATGAGTTGGAATTTAACAAGAAAAAGGTCACAATTTCACAAGAAAAACTTTTTGGCAGTATTATAATAAAAGTCGTAATTTTACTCAGCGCAAGTCAAAATTTTACAAGAAAAACGGAACATTTGTGCATGAAAGTCGTAATTTTACTCAATAATAAGAAATAGCATAACATTCTGGCAATTTTATAAAAAGTCATAATTTTACTTGCCAAAAGTCACAATTGTATAAGAAAAGTTTAAAATGTTGGCAATGTTATGATAATATTCGGAATTTTACTTGGCAAAATTTTCATAATTTGTCACAAAAATTGTCACAATTTTACAACAAAAAATTAGCAATATTGTGATACAAGTCAGAATTTTATATGACAAATGTCACCATTTTGCAGTAAAAAGTAATCATTTTACAAGAAAATATTGGAATATTACAGAAACAGAAAGATAATGAGAAGTTCCCAATTGTATAAGAAAAAAGTCGACATATTGTGAAAAAAATACTGCTTTTAGTTATTTTTTGTTTGTAATTTGTTTTTAATCTTCATTATTTACTTCAAGTTATTACAGTATGTCTCTATACATATTTATTTAGGGGGAGCACTTAAAAATGTTTTACACACATTTGTTATTTCCTACGTTGACCAGAGGGGGAGCACTTTTAAAAACCGACACAGTCAATTTGAAAAATCCCTTCTTTTTAGGCATACTTGCCAACCCTCCCGATTTTCCCGGGAGGCTCCCGAATTTCAGTGCCCCTCCCGAAAATCTCCCGGGGCAACCATTCTCCCGATTTCCACCCGGACACCAATATCGGGGGCGAGCCTTAAAGGCACTGCCATTAGCGTCCTCTAGAACCTGTCGTCACGTCCGCTTTTCCTCCAAACAAACAGCATGCCGGCCCAGTCACATCATAAATACGGCTTTTACACACACACATAAGTGAATGCAAAGCATACTTGATCAACAGCCATACAGGTCACACTGAGGGTGGCCCTATAAACAACTTTAACACTGTTACAAATTTGCGCCACACTGTGAACCCACACCAAACAAGAATGACAAACACATTTCAGGAGAAGGTCCGCACCGTAACACAACATAAACACAACAGAACAAATACCCAGGACCCCTTGCAGCACTAACTCTTCCAGGACGCTACAATGTACACCCCCGCTACCGCCCCCCCCCCCCCCATCTCCCGAATTCGGAGGTCTCAAGGTTGGCAAGTATGTTTTTAGGCCTACCCTAATTTTGATAGATGTCACCACCAGGGGTGCAAATGAGACATTCTCTATTAGATGCAATGGTTTTCCGTATTGGGACCATGATTTATGTCCTAACTTGTTCACCGGTCCTCATTCCTCATATGGAAGCTACTTTTCCTTGTTGATGCCTCAAGAAGGGTAGAAACACACACACACCTCGTAACCCCTTGACTAGACAGGTGGCAAAATGGGGACCAGAGTAAAACGTGCGTCACTCACTCGCACTGTCTCATCACATCCATGTCAGGATGCCACTTGTCTCCTTGCAGTGCCAACGCTCACACTGTCGACCCTTGTGTGCATGTTTTCTCACACACACACACACACACACACACACACACACACACACACACACACACACACACACACACACACACACACACACACACACACACACACACACACACACACACACACACACACACACACACACACACACACACTTTGCAATATGTTCCAATAGCAGCTTGGAGCCCTTGGTAGTGATCCAACCGGTGGACTCGTGCACATATGCACTCATGCACCGCCAAGCCGCCCACACCCTCGGGTGGCGTCCGGCCAAGTCCAACTTGTAGGAAGCCGACCTAGTCTGCGTCCTACCTAGTCTGCGTCCTTCACGGCGCAAACGTGTAATAAATCATCAGTGACGTGTGCGTGGGGGCACAGACACGACGTGTGGCGGTAAGTTGTGAGAAAATAGTTGGACTTACATTGCAAGAGTAGAAGCAGCAGCGGAACACACATGGACGTCCCCTCCATTGTCGCCCACAACTCCGGCTTGAGTGTCGTCGACGCGGCTGATCCGACGCCTCAGCTTTCTTCTCGCACTTGTCCACAACTCTCCGATAATTCATCCAGCTTCCAGGGCCGACACTCTTCTCCCGGTTCGGTGCGACGGGGGGGACCGTCACGCGGCGGGGATGAGCGCAGCGCGCGCCTCGCGGGGGCTGCCGGTGTGCCGCTTTCTGAACCTGGCGGCGGCGGAGGAGGAGGTGGTGGTGGTGGGGGAGGGAGGGGAAGAAAGACGGAGAGCCGCGGATCTGAGCGCAAAGACGCGGGGAAATGTCCTCTGTCGTGTCTGTGGTTGAGGTGGAGATGGAGGGAAGGGGCGGGGTGGCGCTTGGCTCTCCGAGCGCAGAGCGGAGAGCGCAGCGTCGCGTCCAAGACGCGCACTGCATCCTCTGCCGGACACGCCGTGCATCCTGTCCCAGTACTTCACAGCAGGGCTACATCAGGGTCCTGAGCAGAATTTTGTGAATTAACATGTTTCCCCCCGCCACATCGTTTCGTTCATGTCAAACTATTTGTATACTAGCTGCTGCATGGTTTGTGCTAAACAAATTCAAATGAATATTTTTTTTTCTAGTGCAAAAATAATTTTACCAATCAATTTTTGTGATGTTGCAGCATTAAAAGGAGTCATATTGTGATTTTTTTGCTATCTTTAAAACGCTTCCTTGTGGTATATATAAGTGTTTTTCAACCACCTATTTGGGGTAAAAAATAGGGATGTCCGATAATGGCTTTTTTGCAGATAACCGATATTCCGATATTGTCCAACTCTTAATTACCGATACCGATATATACAGTCGTGGAATTAACACATTATTATGCCTAATTTGGACAACCAGGTATGGTGAAGATAACGTCCTTTTTAAAAAAATTTATTAAATAAAATAAGATAAATAAATTCAAAACAGTTTCTTGAATAAAAAAGAAAGTAAAACAATATAAAAACAGTTACATAGAAACTAGTAATGAATGAAAATGAGTAAAATTAACTGTTAAAGGTTAGTACTATTAGTGGACCAGCAGCACGTGTGCAGACTGTATTGATATATAATGTAGGAACCAGAATATTAATAACAGAACGTAACAACCCTTTTGTGTGAATGAGTGTAAATGGGTGAGGGACGTTTTTTGAGTTGGTGCACTAATTGTAAGTGTATATTGTGTTTTTTATGTTGATTTAATAAAAAATAAAAATAAAATAAAAAAACAATACCGATAATTTCCGATATTACATTTTAAAGCATTTATCGGCGGATAATATCGGCAGCCCGATATTAACGGACATCTCTAGTAAAAAATATTTTTTGCAAACCAGTAATTATAGTCTGCAAATGATGTGTTGTTGTTGAGTGTCGGTGCTGTCTAGAGCTCGGCAGAGTAACCGTGTAATACTCTTCCATATCAGTAGGTGGCAGCCGGTAGCTAATTGCTTTGTAGATGTCGGAAACAGCGGGAGGCAGCGTACAGGTAAAACGGTATTTAATGCTTAAACAAAAGGTAAGTGCCCCTATGAAAAAGCATTGAAGCTTAGGGAAGGCTATGCAGAACAAAAACTTAAACTGAACTGGCTACAAAGTCAACGAAAACAGAATGCTGGACGACAGCAAAGACTTACTGTGGAGCAAATATGGCGTCCACAATGTACAACGAACATGACATGACAATCGACTGTCCCCACGAAGAAGGATAAAAACAAAGTAGATGTTGGAAATATCGCTCAAAGGAAGACATGAAACTGCTACAGGAAAATACCAAAAAAAAAGAGAAAAAGCCACCAAAATAGGAGTGCAAGACAAGAACTAAAACACTACACACAGGAAAACAGCAAGAAACTCCAAATAAGTCACGGCGTGATGTGACAGGTGGTGACAGTACACCTACTTTGAGACAAGAGCTATAGTGATGCTTGGTTATGGTTTAAAGTCATATCCAACAATTGCGACGACGACTTTTTATTGTTAACTGGGTTTCGTTTTTTAATGATTTCTGCTGGTGGTGTGCCTCTGGATTTTTCAACGCAAAAAATGTGCCTTGGCTCAAAAAAGGTTGAAAAACACTGGTTTATATAACATGTAATTGTGTTTTTTGGTCAAAAGATTGCAAAAAGTACGTTTTGTCTCTTCAAGATGCGCTGTTTTGTGGGCAGTCTTATTTACATGCTTTCTCCCCGCCAGTCATGGTGTAGTTTTTAGCACTTCTATATGGAGTCTACTGACAGATATACGTTCCAACTTAAAACTACTTTGTATTAGAAATGGCTACAGCAGAGGATGCATGTGCATGTACGAGCCAGTCTGCCCCACAACAAGAGGATAGCGAAGAAGAAGGAACTTGTTGGCTGCAGTGTGGATTACAAAGGCGGACTCACGCAAAGCACTTTGGGTAAATTTCTACCATATATCGTGAAAAATGTCACAAATTAGGCATATTCCACATGGCTTGTTTGGAAGAAGTACAAAGGAAGGCAAGATTGTTTTATAAATATTCCTGCAATGTCTCCACGGTTTGATTTCACATTTTCGGGACTCATGTGGATCTCAGATGCACAACAGCAGGTACCGAAAGTCGGTTTTGAATTTGTGGCAGCCTTTTCAGAAAGTTGTGGCAAAAGTTGCAATGTTTTGAGGTTGGTTTTTTTCTCTCTCTCCCAGTAACGTGTGCAATAACCTCAGGTACAGTTTATTTTAATTCACTTAGTTGTTAAAGCAACTTATTTATTTGTACTTTGTTCCCTTTTCTTACAATGCTATTCAACTTTTTGTAGAAACTGATTTAGGAAGAATGACAATGTTCCCGTACTGTTGTGCATGTGTAAATGGCGATACACATCTATTCTATTGTGTTCCAATAACACTGAATGAACTTGGGATATTATACATTTGCCATCAATTATTTAAATGTTCCTTACAACCTTCACTGCAAAAAAAAAAAAAAAAGAAATCACAGTACTGCTACAAAAACAAATACCACATTGATGTTTTACTCATTTTGCACTGCAAACATGTTTATATACATTACCCAGAAGCCTTAGCCCCGTAGACAGGAACTGAAAGCACTAACCCTGCACGCCCGAAAGTCAATGAAAATCCTTGGGGAAATTGCCAATATATTTTAGCAGGAAGGGGCTAGGACTACTTTTGCAGTACAATTTCATTAAAACACGCCTCGTCATTCATTAATTGATATTTTACATGCACTTAACGCAAAACACGGCCCCCTACGGATCGCAGAAGCCTAAACACAGCGTGTGCTCTGCATATAAGGAAGAGCAACCCTGGTTTGCAGCGTATTTCATTTACATTTAGCAACATTTCTGACTTTCTTGAGGTCTTTCACTAACTGGAACCCAAATAAGGTGCACTATGTTTAATTAGCCACATGCTAAACATCATCAATCACAACAATAGCAATGAACAATTTGCCTTTGAAACAAATCATAAAGCTTGTAGTTATGATTGATGTTTATTGTTGTGCTAGTGACTGGCACTGCACGACACTGAATATAACACAACGTTGGTACAGGGTCCATTTGCAACCTGTAACTCATTTTTTGAGGCCCATGAACAAATCAACCACTTTTTGTTTTTTTAATTAGCATGCAAAACTGGTCCAATTTAAGCATCTCTAACACAAAGTTGACGCAAAATTGTTTTAGCCTTTTTTAACTACCGTATTTTTCGGACTATAAGTCGCAGGTTTTTTTCATAGTTTGGCCGGGCTCCAGTGCGATTTATATATGTTTTTTTCCTTCTTTATTATGCATTTTCGGCAGGTGCGACTTATACTCCGGTGCGACTTATACTCCGAAAAATACGGTAAATAAATAGGACTTTTTGTAGCATGTCCCCTAAAGTGGTCTGGGGAAGGTGACCTCATTCAGATAGCTGGGGCTCAGTGTGCTCGCAACAGAAAACAAATCACACCACTATAATGTATACAAGAGCAACTCAATTGTATCTTAAATCTACATTTCCCACTGAAATCAAATCAATTTAATTGCTGCTTGGCCCCCACAAAATGCCACCATTTTACATACAGCCTTTTAAAATTAAGAACAAACTTTTGGATAAGAAATATTGTATAAGAAAAGTACAATAGAAAGCAATACTAACAACTACTGTAGTTTTTTGTAGTGATGTCATAATAATAATAATGTACAGCATTTACCTTTGTAGTCTTCTACGGTGTTTCCTTCCAGCTGCGTCTCTGTCAAACACACAATCAGCAGCTTTTCCATATTTTCATGGATAAATACCTGCCGTTCAGATATTATTTCAAGAACAATATTCCTGGGGTGTAGATGTGATTCAGAACCAATTCTCACAATTTATTATTTGGCATATTAATTATATATAAACTTTTTCTTAAAAACAGGTTGTAGGTTAGAAAAGCTCCTTCTGGTTGCATGGAGATAGCCTAAAATTGTCTTATAAATAAATAGATTTTTGAAAATATTGAATCAATTTAGAATGACAATGAATAAGAATCGCGATTCAGATGTACCATATTTTTCGGACTACAAGTCGCAGTTTTTTTCATAGTTTGGCCGGGGGTGCGACTTATACTCAGGAGCGACTTATGTGTGAAATTATTAACACATTACCGTAAAATATCAAATAATATTATTTAGCTCATTCATGTAAGAGACTAGACGTATAAGATTTCATGGGATTTAGCGATTAGGAGTGACAGATTGTTTGGTAAACGTATAGCATGTTCTATATGTTATAGTTATTTGAATGACTCTTACCATAATATGTTACGTTAACATACCAGGCACGTTCTCAGTTGGTTAATTATGCCTCATATAACGTACACTTATTCAGCCTGTTGTTCACTATTCTTTATTTATTTTAAATTGCCTTTCAAATGTCTATTCTTGGTGTTGGCTTTTATCAAATAAATTTCCCCCAAAAATGCGACTTATACTCCAGTGCGACTTATATATGTTTTTTTCCTTCTTTATTATGCATTTTCGGCCGGTGCGACTTATACTCCGGAGCGACTTATACTCCGAAAAATACGGTAAATAGATTTTTGGGTGCACCCCTAGTGCAGACTTGCAGTGATACGCTCGACACCCTTGATCGCATTCTTGATGATTTCTGTCTTTAATTCAGTGAACATCATCCCCTTCGTCTTCTCTGCACGGTCCTTCACACTCACTCTCTTCCTTCCTATGGTTGGAAAACAAAATTTGTCAATCTCTAGCTATACGCTAATAAGCTAGCGAGTAAGACCACATGTTTTGGTCAGATCACTGTGGCATTCGCCAACCAATGGCGGGGATGCTTGTAACTCAAATTTGTGCGTACAACTTAAAGCAAAATAGTCCGTTAAGAGACTGCTATTACACTGCATCTGGAAAATATTTACAGTGCTTTACTTTTTCTACATTTTGTTATGTTACAGCCTTATTCCAAAATGGAATAAATTCATATTTGTCTTTAAAATTATCCACACAATACCCCATGACAGTGTGGTTTTTGTTTTGTTTTTTAACTTGCAAATGTATTAAAAATTGGAAACTAAAAACATCACATGTATGTAAGTATTCAGACCCTTACTCAATACTTTGTTGATGCACCTTTGGTAGCAATTACAGCCTCAAGTCTTTTTGAATACGATGCCACAAGCTTGGCACACCTATCTTTTGTGCAGTTTTGCCCATTCCTCTTTGCAGCACCTCTCAAGCCCCATCAGATTGGATGGGAAGTGTTGGTTTTCATCCAGGATGTCTCTGTACATTGCTGCATTCATCTTAGTCTAGTCAGGGAGGTGACCAAGAACCCCATGGTCACTCTGTCAGAGCTACAGCATTCCTGTGTGGAGAGAGGAGAACCTTCCAGAAGGACAACCATCTCTGCAGGCCTGTATGGTAGAATGTCCAGTCAGAAGCCATTTCTTCATAAAAGGTTTGCCAAAATGCACCTGAAAGACTCTCAGACCATGAAAAACAAAATTATCTGGTCTGATGAGACAAAGATTGAACTCTTTGGTGTGAATGCCAGACATCATGTTTGAAGGAAACCAGGCACCGCTCATCACCAGGCCAATACCATCCCTACAGTGAAGCATGGTGGTGGCAGCATCATGCTGTGGGGTTGTTTTTCAGTGGCAGGAACTGGGAAACAAGTCAGGATAGAGGGAAAGATGAATGCAGCAATGGACAGAGACATCCTAGATGACAACCAACACTTCCCATCCAACCTGACGGGGCATGAGAGGTACTGCAAAGACGAATAGGCTAAATTGCCCAGAGATAGGTGTGGCAAGCTTGTGGCATCGTATTTAAAAAGACTTGAGGCTGTAATTGCTGCCAAAGGTGCATCAACAAAGTATTGAGCAAAGGCCGTGAATTTTTGTGTACCGGTACATGTGATTTTTTTCAGTTTTGTATTTCTAATAAATTTGCTAATTAAAAAAACAAAACTAAAAACTTTTCATATTGTCATTATGGAGGTATTGTGTGTAGAATTTCGAGGACAAAAAATAATTATTTTAACATAACGTGGAAAAAGTAAAGCGCTGTGAATACTTTCCGGATGCACTGTATCTCAAAACACTTAAGTTGAGGTGCTACTACTATTCATTAACACAGTCCAACATCATATTCAGAAAAGTGAAATTCTGTTGGCGAGATCTTATTAGTTTGTTTGGGTGTACCTAATGTTGTGGCCCGTCAATCAGCTGCTAAATTAGGACAATCTTCTCCTTCATATTTTGAGATTTGTGGGCTTATTTGTGAATGTGTTGGACATTTTAGTATATTTTCTGACCCGCTAGTGAAGTGAATCTAACGATCATGGATAGAAACGATGAAGCAGCAGTGGCTTGACTGGGTGAGATGAAGAAGATGGAGACCCTGCATGGGAGAAGGAAAGAACAAAGTACACTGAAGATGAAATCAAGTCTGAAGTGACAGTGGGTACTGAGGGGGGCTGAATGTTGAGTTGGGGGAACAGCTGCAAAGCGGGCAAATTGTCCAGCCCGAGGCTGAGCTTCAGCCCCCTGATGGTTTTGTGGGGAAAAAGCCCCCAGGAAAGATGCACGAGTGGAAAACGTTTGGACAACCTGACTTTTTTCAGTACGTCTCAAATATCAAAAAGGGAGACTTTGGAGGAGGTGATGAAAAGTTTGGGATTGGACAAAAAGACATTGAGTGCGATAGCAGCTGTGTGTCACATGTCGGACTTCAAGAAACAACTCTTACAATTTCTTGTTTGCCAGAGAAGAGAGTACATAGATTGTCATTGCTTCTTTTTCCCTTCGAGGTTATTTGATTGAAATATAGTTTTTTTTACATTCCACGTATTAATTCTTGAGTTATGGCCAAAATGTGTTTTGTGAAGTCACGGCGACCTTGCACTAGCAATCTAATCACTTCTTTCGTGGCTCCATGCGGTTGCCAGATGCAATAAAAACTGCCCGAGATTTTTGCTTTTACACCAACAAGGGGCGGGCTGGATGAAGAAAACGTTAAGTCGGTCGGACGGGGGATGGAAATTAAAAATGGATATCTTCCAATCAAAGCGGGAGTTTTGTCACTTGGCGTAATAATGGCCTTTGACACGGTGGAGAGGGGGACGCTGACAGAGAGCAGGAGTGTTGGGTGTCATCGGGGGTGTAAACATGGCTCTCACACTGCCACCTGTCTGACAAGTGACACGCACACACAACAGCTGCCAACAGGCTGACCTCCAGCTGACACACTGTATTTGTTGTTACAAATTACTCCAACACACACGCGGAAAAAACCCGCAACACAATCAGCAAACTAAGAGAATGCTGTTTGGATTTCATTGAAAACAAGCAGAATTGATTTGTCAACTGGTTTTTGACACTTTTATTGGACATTTGTAACTGTGTGTGTGTGTGTGTGTGTGTGTGTGTGTGTGTGTGCATGTGTGTGTGTGTGCATGTGTGTGTGTGTGTGTGTAATTACAGATAAGGTGTTACTGGCTGGCTGAAGATGGAGTAGGGGCGGGGACAGCAGCAGGGGGCGGAGTCACTTTCTTAGGCGGCTGCACATCTACCTGTAAAAACAAAAAAAACAAAACAAGCTTCACCTTCGTCTTATGAGCGATGGATGAGAGAATTGTTGTCTAATTTTAATTTGGAAAAGGTTCTCTCTCTAAGGTTCGCTTAGGAAGTTCAATCAAATCTGGAACCCCCTGATGTCCATCATAGACTTATTGAATATAATACAGGATGAGTCAGATATCTGAGCTCACTGGATTACATTAACATCACAATATCATATTGCGTAATATTTGGTACATCGTGAACATTTACCACATGTAGTTTATTTAGACATTTTTTATATCTATTGTTTTATATAGTACATTCTGAAAGTACTCACAGCGCTTCAGTTGTGTTGCTTATTCCAAAATAGAATTCATTTTGTCCTAAAAAATTCTACACACAAACCATAATGACAACGTAAAAATATATTTGTTTTAATTTTGAAAATGTTTTAAAAACACGCTCAGAAATCACACGTACATAAGTATTCACAACCTTTGCTCAATACTTTGTTGATGAACCTTTGGCAGCAATTACAGCCTCAAGTCTTTTTGAATACAATGCCAAAAGCTTGGCACACTTATCTTTGAGCAGTAAAGTATTGAGCACAAGCTATGAATACTTATGTACATGTGACTTTAGAATTTTAATAAATTTGCAAAATTCAAAAAATTAAAATAATTATCACATTGACAATATGGGCTATTGTCTGTAAAATTTGAGGACATAAATTAATTTACTCCATTTTGGAATAAGGCTGAAAAAGTGAAGCGCTTTGAATACTTGAATACAGCATGTGTGTAATTATGTGTGTGTATATATATATATATACATACATATATATACTGTATATACATACAGTATATATATGGCGTATTTTTCGGACCATAGGGCGCACCAGATTATAAGGCGCATTAAATGGGTCTTATGATTTTTTTCTACATTTAAAACATTTCAATGTGGTCTTGGCTCTGCGATGAGGTGGCGACTTGTCCAGGTTGTACTCTGCCTTCCACCCAAGTGCAGCTGGAGTAGGCTCCAGCCCCCCTGCGATTCCAAAAGGGACCAGCGGTAGAAAATGGATGGATGAATGTCTACTCACAATAAAAGCATTCATTAAAAAAAAAGGGGGCTTTATTTCATTTTATTCAATATCTTAGCCTGAATTTATAGCTCTATTTATAGTGCACACTTAAAAGACAGCATCAGCACCCTTCAGAGGGGTTGTTGTACTTTATAGCTCGCTGCTGATTGTGGGAGTGATGCTCTGGGACAAAAAGGACATGACAAGATTGCACGCGGTACACCGGGTGATAATAGGACGTCCTTCTGAACCATAAAACTGAGTGCGGCGGCTCTGCATGCTAATCCGCCAAGACCTGATCCAAATATCATTCGCTTTTGAGTCCAACTCTTGAGTCCATACGTTTGTCTTTCACAAAGTGCAGTTTCAATTCCCCAAATAGCCGCAGCGCTGTGAAAAGGAAATGTAGGCCACGCAGCATCGTATGTCATCAGCTGCCAAATCAAGCGTGCCTATTAATGAGTAGTCCCTTTCCCCCCCCCATGACACAGTCAGTGATGCACAGAGAAAGCAGAATATATTTTGCCTAGATGGCTCTATCCAAAATTAACTCAGCCTAGTTTGAAGTGCAAGAATTTATGCATCTTTTCTGCTTCAGTCGGAATGTGTCGCGATGCACCTCGTGGAGAGTCTGGAGAGATTTTAAAAATAGTTCTTTGGATCCTCAGTGTGTTTGATGTCGACTTCAGAAAGGAGCAGTTTGTCCTTCATGAGAAGGATGAGAGTCCTTTCCTCAATTTTTGCCAGAAGCATAAACGCGAGGCCGTAAAGCGGAGCACCGTTAAACCCTAACCTCTGGCTACCTTGTGAAATCTGGAGAGATGGGGGCATCCAGGGCTGGATTTAGAACAAGCGGTAAATTTGGACGCGCATCCAGCGCGGAGACGCAAGCGGCGCCTCGCCAGTACCGGCGCTGCCTGAGCTGGCAGACTCGCTTTACCTTTGATGTTTTCTCTGTTGGACGAGTGTGCAAAACAGGGATGTTTGTTCTCACCAGTTTCTCTGCCCGCTGCCTCAGTTTCCTCCAGACAGTGTGGTGGGCCTGCAGGGAGGAGACAACGTGACTAGCAGGCACGTGGAAATGGTCGCACGTGCAACTACTGAAGTTGCAAAGTAACAATGTTTCCTAATACCTGTAGCTGCACAGGCAAGGAGAGGCCCTGCACTCGGCGGTGCAGGCCCCAAGGACCTTGGCCCAAACTGTGGACTGCCGTCACCTCGTACTGGGAGCACAGGCCTGTTCTGGCCACCAGAGGGCCCCCACTCAACATGACATGGTCCCCACATCTACAAAACAAAGATGTAACATTAGGCTGCTGCCTGACATTTTTGATTGCTTTTGGAGTTCCCCAGGAGATGGTCAGACACTTCTGCTTGCTTACAGGAAGTTGCTCTTTGTGTTGCCCAATGTGTGTTTGTTGAGCTGTAATGTTAGTTATTTTTGAATAATGAGGGTTCGGATCAGGGGATGTCGTTGTGCTTTGTGAAGGCCTTAGAGCAGGGGTCGGCAACCCGCGGCTCCGGGGCCGCATGCGGCTCTTTGATCACTCTGATGCGGCTCAGCTGCATACTTGCCGACCCCCCCGATTTTCCCGGGAGACTTCCGGATTTCAGTGCCTCTCGCAGAAAACTCCCGGGATTAAAATTCTCAGATTTTCACCCTTACAATAATATTAAGGGCGTGCCATGATGGTACAGCATTTAGCGCCCTCTACAATATGTACAAACAGCGTGCCAGCCAAGCCTCTTGTTATTTGCATCTTCTGCTTGCACACGTAAGTGAAAGCAAGGCATACTTGGTCAACAGCCACACAGGTTACACTGACGGTGGCCATATAAAACAACTTTAACACTCTTACTAATAATGCGCCACACTTTGAACCAAAACCAAACAAGATTGACAAACACATTTCAGGAGAACATCTGCACCTTAACACAACATAAACACAACAGAACAAATACCCAGAATCCCATGCAGCCCTGACTCTTCCGGGCTACATTATACACCCCTGCTACCACCAAACCCCGCCCCCACCCCAACCCTGCTCCCTCACACATCAACCCCCCCAGGATGCTAAGGTGTGTGTGTGTGTGTGTGTGTGTGTGTGTAGCGTCCCGGAAGAGTTAGTGCTGCAAGGGGTTCTGGATATTTGTTCTGTTGTGTTTATGTTGTGTTACGGTGCGGATGTTCTCCCGAAATGTGTTTGTCATTCTTGTTTGGTGTGGATTCACAATGTGGCGTATATTTCTAACAGTGTTAAAGTTGTTTTACGGCCACCCTCAGTGTAACCTGTATCGCTGTTGATCAAGTATGCGTTGCATTCACGTGTGTGTGCGTACAGAAGCCGCACATATCTTGTGACTGGGCCGGCACGTTAGAATGGATGAAAAGTGGACATGACAACAGCTCGTAGAGGACGTTAAAGGCAGTGCCTTTAAGGCACGCCCCCAAGACTGTGGTCTAGGGCTGCAACAACTAATCGATTAAATTTGATTATCAAAATAGTTGGCGATTAATTTAGTCATCGATTCGTTGGAACTATGCTATGCGCGGAGGCTTTTTTTTATATATATATATTTTTTATTTTTTTTATAAACCTTTATTTATAAACTACATTTACAAACAGCTGAGAAACAATAATCAAAATAAGTACAAAAACAGTACAAAACAGCGCTGAGGCTACGTCTCATGAAGTGGAGGTAAGCTAGCCAATGATGTGTCATGTGCAGCTCACGTGACGACGCCGTCTCCTTTGCTGGAAACATTTGAAAAATGGCGCAGGAAAACAGTACCGATAGTTCAGCGGAGAAACATCTTGAGGTTATTGCTTCAATGGAAAGTGTATCACCTAAGTCGTCAAAAGTGTGGGAACACTTTACTTTAAAGACTTCAAAGAAGACCGTTTCCTGCAAAATGGCACGGAAGTACAACATTGCTTCAGGAGCACTTGAAAAGGAAACATGTTGGAGCCATGGATGAAGGGAAGAACTCACAGTACGTAACTTTTTAAGTCCATAGTGACAACAAGCATTCATGAGTTCAGCTTTTTTGTGAGTAACGTTAACGTTATGCCTTTGTTGCATGTGTCTCCGGCACATTTGACTTCGTTTTGAGAGAGAAAACGCACGGTTACCAATTTCGAAATAAACGTAACGGACAGAAATATCTCAGGTTGTTTTCATAATGGATCAATGTAGCCGGGCCCGATAAAGCTATATAAATATATTTAGATTTGAGTGACGCTTTAGTATAACTAAATGTTATGAAGGTGCTGGAATATTTCATGCTATTATTCAGAGGCAGCCTAAAATGAATCATTTATTATTCACAACAGAAACGTGTACAATATCCGATTCAGTTCTGATCTGATGAGTTACATTTCTGTGTTATTATTGGTGTATGCTGCACCCCCAATGTCCAGAACATGGTGCCAGTATGCCAGATTTTTCAATAAAATACTGGAAAGGATAGAAATGTAGTTTGTCTCTTTTATCCGATTATTAATCGATTACTCGAAGTAATAATCGATAGATTAATCGATTATCAAATTAATCGTTAGTTGCAGCCCTACTGTGATTAATTACACGATTATTTGAAAACATGAGTAGGTATTTATTGTAACAACAAAATTAAATATAGTTAAAAAAAAACCTGGTATAATTTAGTGACAAATAAACCACACGTTAAATAATAATAATATGACTAACATGAAATCAAAATAGCAATATAAAAAACAATAAAATAAAGTTTTTGCATTTACATTTTTTTTGAATACCGTTTTTTACCTTTTACACTTATTTGACCACCATAGAGTGTGTGCTTTATGTGTCAAAATGTTTGTTACTTAAATGCAAAATCCTCATGTTGTTGGGTGCAATACATCTTTGGACAATTTTGACTGGTATTTTAGGTCGAAGCATAATAATTTTGTAAATGTATCAATAACTGCTTTAAGTACATTGTGCTTGTGTAAGGTACTTTTTTGAAACCTTTATATTGTTATTTTGTTTGTTACATTGTCAGACCGGATGTGGCGCACTGTGCTATTATTGTAAAAGGGGGAAGTGTGCTGTGTTGTAAACAAGTAAACAGGCGACTCACTTCAGGCTGTTAAAAAAAGAGAGCGCCTCTCAAGTTGCGACTGCTGTTTCGTTTGCACAATAATCTTACATCGGTGATGTCGTTCACAACAACACAAATAGATTAGTTGTGACGTGGGTGTATGGATTGTTCTTGCGAGCTTTAGCTTTGTAGTTTAGTCGCTGTTTCAAATGACCATCTCGACATTGTTTAGTTTAGAGCAGGGCAACTGCGTGTGGCGGGATGAATGAGCGCTACTGGACACATTATTTTCCCAACCAAATGTTCCTACTCCTCACAATGACAACATTTCACTTACGTTTATGTCGATTTCCCTGATATTCTGCAATTAATAGCGGGTTACGTTTTATTGGCCAATTATGTGACTGTCCACGATTACGTAAATGCGGAAATTACCGTATTTTCCGCACTATAAGGCGCACCTAAAAACCACAAATTTTCTCAAAAGCTGACAGTGCGCCTTATAACCCGGTGCGCTTTATTACGATTCATTTTCATAAAGTTTCGATCTCGCAACTTCGGTAAACAGCCGCCATCTTTTTTCCCGGTAGAACAGGAAGCGCTTCTTCTTCTACGCAAGCAACCGCCAAGGAAAGCACCCGCCCCCATAGAACAGGAAGCGCTTCTTCTTCTACTGTAAGCAACCACCCGCCCCCGGAAGAAGAAGAAAAAACGCGCGGATATCACCGTACGTTTCATTTCCTGTTTACATCTGTAAAGACCACAAAATGGCTCCTACTAAGCGACAAGGATCCGGTTCATAAAAAGACGCAATCTCTCCATCCGCACACGGATTACTACCGTATTTCACAGCAACTGATATTCCTGTGAACCGCACTGTGGAACGGGAGCACGTACGGTGAATATTCGCACCACAGGGAATGAGAAGTCATCCTTCACTGTGGTTCTAGCTTGCCATGCTAACTTCCACCCATGGTGATATTCAAAAGGAAGACCTTGCCAAAAGAGACCTTTCCAGCCGGCGTCATCATAAAAGCTAACTCGAAGGGATGGATGGATGAAGAAAAGATGAGCAAGTGGTTAAGGGAAGTTTACGCGAAGAGGCCGGGTGGCTTTTTTCACACAGCTCCGAAGGCGAACACACCTTCACTAAGACGGGCAGACAGCGCCGGACGACATACGCCAACATTTGCCAGTGGATCGTAAATGCCTGGGCAGATATTTCGGTCACAACTGTGGTCCGAGCTTTCCGGAAGGCAGGATTCACAGAACTACTGGACAACAACAGCGACACTGACTCCGATGACTTCGACGAGACGGAACCGGCCATTTTGGATCCCACGCTTGCGCAACTTTTCAATTCGGACACCGAAGACGAAGAATTCGAAGGATTTACGAATGAAGAATAACTTCAGAAGGTGAGCGCTATGTTTATTTTGTGTGTTGTGACATTAACGTTCGAGCAACATTATGTTGCTATTGCTCTACACCATTTTGAATTTTACTATGTTTGTGATTGCACATTTGCGTACATTTTGGGACAGAGTTGTTAGAACGCTGGTTTTCAATATATTATTAAAGTTTGACTGAACTATCTGACTGTTTTTTTGACATTCCCTTTAGCGCAGCGTAGGCGCGGCTTATAATCCGGGGCGGCTTATTGGTGGACAAAGTTATGAAATATGTAATTCATTGAAGGTGCGGCTAATAATCCGGTGCGCCTTATAGTGCGGAAAATACGGTATATGCTTTACTTTTTTTTGTTGAGTTTAGTGATTGATTAGGCATACTAGCGATGTGTCAAATAAAAAATAGAAACGATGGTGACATCCCAAATTTCTAGTAGACATGCTCTTTATTCCACTCATTCATTCAACTGTTTCACCGTCACAAGGTCAGGAATTTGCATGCACGTTGCGTGGCACATTAATCTTTTTTTTTCTATTATCATATTTTCATAATTGTGAGAAGCCATTATCGAAATCGAAACCAAAATTTGATTAATTGGCCAGCCCTAGTGGAATTCAAGATTGTCATAATAAATTGAACTGTTAGCCACCTAGATTGTGCAGGCCACAATTACACTCAACAATGAAGTAAAGCGGAGGGCCACAAAATATGGGCATACAGGCCGTGAGTTCAAACTCTCCCTAAAACCACCATATTTTCAAGTGACTAATCACACTGTTTACGGTTTTATTGATTTTTTCTGCAACTGCATTATAATGCTTAGAATTAAGCTATAGAATAAAATTATTTCTACACCCACTACTCGCATTTCTGACAGAATCTTAACATTTATAACAATAACATGCCCTTGTAATGTACCCTTATTATTCTGATATTCATCTGATTGCGTATGGAAGTTTTAGAATTAATTTTATACATGCTCTATGAATACAAAAGGTCTACGTTGTAATAAAAACTAGACTAATCAGTTTACATTTTTTTAAATGATCAAATAAGGGTATTTACACCTCTGTTTTTCAACTAAATTGTTATGAAGTTCATATTTTCAGAAAGCAAAGAACCAGGGGACAGGACTTATATCCTAAGTATCATTTTATTTTGTACTTCAGCCGCCGACTTCATTTTCCCCCGTAGAAGAAGAAGCGCTTCTTCTTCTTCTACGGTAAGCAGCCGTAGAAGGGGGAAAATGAAGTCGGCGTAGTTACCGTAGTTGCGAGACCTGTTGTGGCTCAATATTGGTCCATGTATAAGGCGCACCGGATTATAAAGGCGCACTGTCAGCTTTTGAGGAAATTGGAGGTTTTTGGGTGCGCCTTATAGTGCGGAAAATACGTTATTAATATTCAACTTTGTCTCTTAGTCATGTCACAGTAGTTGCGTTTTCTGTACTTTCTTTAACCACTGTTTTCTTTCAGGCGTTTGCACCTTCTTAAAATACTGTCCTATACTAGTCAGGTAGGAAAAACTCCTCTTCCCCTTAATGACCAATCTATTTTTTTTATAAACATTAATAGTCTTTGGGGCTGATCTGCTAAACTTTAGCAGATCAGCCCCAAAGAGTATATAACAAGTTTGCACATGTTTTAGTACACGCAACCCTTTAGCAGCTAAAGGGTTGCGTGTACTAAAACATGTGCAAACTTGATAGTACACGCAAAGGTGATCTACGAAGCTTGAGTGCAGAAGATTGCGTCTCTTAAAGTACCAGTAGAGTGGAAAAACAAATTTACTTTATATGCCGAATTGTGTTTCATTGTATCCATTAAACCATATCCAATTGTATTTACAATCCACAAAGTATGTGAAAATACAGTTTAAACATCACAAAATGCCACAAATTCAGTGAGCCATTTTGAATATTCCATTCCGAACGTCTTCGGTAATATCCGTAGATTGACGTTAGTATCAAATCAGTCATACTGGAAATACTCAAAAATTTGAGAAATGTGCGGTCTATCATTCACAATCTCTACACAAGACATGAACACATTAGTTTTTCTTTTTTTCATGCATTCTAAGTCGTAAATAAATAAATAGTCCGTCAGGGTGGGCTCCCGATTCCGCCCACAAAACCCTCTAAATAACATTTCGTGACATGAATATTTACCAATTATTAGCGATGTTGTTACTATAGGCGCCAACGCAGACAATTTTTTTGCGGCTGATTGATAACACACAGCTTTACTGTGAGCTGGCCGCGATGTCCTGCTGCTCCCGCATCATCACGTCTTGGCTCGTCAAAGTTATTCTACATTATATATAGAGATGTCAGATAATGGCTTTTTTGTCGATATCCAATATTCCGATATTGTCCAACTCTTAATTACCGATTCCGATATCAACCGATACCGATATATACAGTCGTGGAATTAACACATTATTATGCCTAATTTTGTTGTGATGCCCCGCTGGATGCATTAAACAACGTATCAAGGTTTTCCAAAATAAATCAACTCAAGTTATGGAAAAAAAATGCCAACATGGCACTGCCATATTTATTATTGAATTCACAAAGTGCATTATTTTTTTAAACATGCCTCAAAACTGCAGCTTGGAATTTGGGACATGCTGCAGGGAGACTTCCTTTTTTACCCTTCATATGGATCATGATTAATTAATGATCCAAATGGGAAGATATGGATATCCTATCAGTAAGTAAGAGCAGATATTGTACAGTAAGCTATCGTTTTATTATGTTTGTATTTCTTGGTTAGCACTTAGCAATATTGCTACATGATGCTTAGTGTCCCACTAAAGCTGGATCTGTTTAGCAGAGCTTCTAAAACTTGTAGCTCATCCTCCTTATATTCAGGATCAACAATATAAGTTTCTGGATCACAATTTTTCCCAAAGTAATCGTTGTTGCCTCTCACAAAGTCTGCATGATTTGCATTGTTGTTGATGAGGAAGGGATCAGCGGTCCCTACCTCTACTTCATGCAATGACGTGTCTGGCTAGCTCATTATCTCTCAAAATGGCTCGGGAATCTCCGTGAGATTGATACTATTTTGACCATAAATATTTATTCACAAACTTGTACCGGTAAGTCTTTAGGTGTCATAAATCAAATATAGAAGAAAAAAGCTTCAACATAGAGGCAACTTGTTTTTCCACTCTACTGGTACTTTAAGTGAACAGAATAAGGAGTGCAACCCATTCAGTGTGTCTGTCTTTATAACTATGCAGAATACTTGCTGATCATCACATCCACAATACTGGGAGGAGAAAATGCAACTATATTTATTTAGCATACGCAATGTGATTTATTTTGAAAAATTGTTGTGTGCCCGTGGTTTTCAGTCTTTATTTAGTACGTGCAAAAAGACAACTTTAACACAATTATTACATAAATTAGCATATTTTTAGACACCTGTCCAGACAGGATTTGAACTCAGTACTTCTTTTTACCTTTTTTTATTTTACTTTTTACTCCCAGCACAGTGGGATGACTGTGTATGTCTGGAGAATATTGCCATTATATTCTTATCAGTGACAGGGGAGAAAGAGACTAGCCTGTCATAAATTCATTCATTGCCATTTTGCATGCGCTTATTCACGCAAAATAGGTCGCGGGGGCCTTTGGCACAGCGCATAATCTGTGTATAGGCAGGGGTGGCCACGGTCGGGATGTCGGTAGACGAGTACAATTTCCAGAGGTCTTCCAGGGAACCAGCAGCTATGCATTTATAAGAGTCTCAAAAGTAATAAACTGACATTTTCCTCCTGCACATTTTAGTCAGTCTTGTGTTTTACAGACTAAAGGCCTGATTTACTAAGATTCAAATACTGCGTGCTAAACAGCATGTGCAATCTATAAAATTGCATGTACTATTAGTGAGCGTGTTGCGTGTGATCTACTAACATTGCATGTGCTATTCATAACTGGTGCAGACCGCCTTGTTTAACTGAGGTTTTTGCAAGTACGTACTACGCAGCTTTCACCATAGAAACACTATCATTTAGTGCACATTCATGCTATCATGCTCCTACCTGTGGCATTTTGCTATCAAACATGCAGCAGATATGTACCACTTTTTATGGGCATTTTAGAAACAGTCCTGTACATCCACAATGACACACTTTTTTTTGTGCCCTGCAGATGCTCCTAACAGAGAGGCTGCACTAACTGTGCTCAAGACGCAAAAGAATACATACCTCACGTTTTTTTTTCATATAGGAGATATGACAATAATAAATGTTCTAAATGAAAAAACAAAAGCCATTTAAAAATAAAATAGGCCAGCAGACACCAAAGTGTATCAATTGAATTTGTGTTAATCAGCCCCTTAACTCATCCAACATGCAGCTATAACATTATAAAAGAATGTGGGTGGATAAAAAATATGTCTTTATATTTTTAATTTCTGACAGACCATGCAACTATGTTGACACACACACACACACACACTCACTCACTCACTCACTCACTCACTCACTCACTCACTCTGTTCCTTGTCTGTCTTTGCGGCACGAGCACATGTACTTTTCAGACGTGCTAAATAAAATGCTAAGTAGTGCTTGCAAAATGGTGATCAATGTTGATAAATCACATTGCACATGCTAAATATTTATATTTGCATCGTCTCCTTCCAGTAATGTGGGTATTTTGCGAATCAGCATATTAATGAAGACAGACGAAAAATGGATTGCGCTCCTTATTCTGCTCCCTTAACAGACGCAATTGACTTTGCATACGTTTAGTAGATCAGCTTTGCGTGTGCTATCAAGTTTACACATGTTTTAGTAAAGGCAAACTATAAAAAAGCTGCGCTAACTGGTCGCTTGTGCTGTTTTTGTTTGTGTGTGTCTGCGAAATACTACACGCACACACACACGCACACACACACACAAGTATATTGGGCTGTAAATATGCTACGATATTAGAACCTTGCTGACTTTGGTTGGAAAGAGGCTATCGGGCTCAAAAGTAACCCCACTTTCTTTATGCATGTACCACATGATAGTGATGGACAACCTAACCAACATGCTTGTTCTCTGGTGTGTGTGTGTGTAACATCACCTGTAAAGCAAGACGGTCCCTTTAGGATTCTGTGACGCCTTCTGCTCCACCTCTTCCTGTGTGTACCTGAGACACCAAGAGATGAGGTAACAAACTGTGACTTTTGAGAGAGAAATGACCACAAGAGGTAAAGTTGCATCTACCTGCTGTGTGAGAAGGCTTCTAGCGCCACAGTGGGAGAAACCTCCAAAGGCTCCCAGGGCAGGTCCTGCAAGATGAGCTGCTGGGCTCCTTTCGTCAGAGACCGCAATGACTCCTGGAGCACGAGAGCCACAAGTGTGTGAGTTGCGAGAGGCACATATCAAGTATTTTAAATTCAGCAAATGGCAAATGAAAGGCGTCAAACCTCAGAGGGGGTCCAAGAGTCCAGCTCAGGGTCCAGCACCACATCACAAAGGAAAGCTCCAGAAGTAACTGCACATAGTTGTACATTTATAAATGAACTCTGCTACATTGACAAAGTCTGAAGCTAAATCCTGAAACCTTGAAGGGGAATCTACCTGGCACTTCTGGCGTGTTGAGCAACTGCACAGAGAATTTGTCCTTAAATGCCGTCTCCAGTACCTGACCAAGGAGCGCAGTGCAGGACCGCCAATAAGCCTATAAAGAAAAACAAGGGGACGCAGTGACAGTCTAATTATATCACCACCCGGCAGCATGGGCACCTTCTACTAGAATGGAATGATATGACACACATTTTCCAGGATTTTATAATCATTAACGACCCAAAAGTAACAACTAGGGATGTGCCGCTTGATTGGGGAAAAAGTATGTGATCGGCACTAACGATTAATACCTGTTAATGCCAATCCCCTCTGGCAGGCACTGTATTTATTTTTGGTTCCCTGCCTGACAAGCAGCTAGCAGCTAATTATGTGTCTCCATACAGTGTGGAGACGCTCCCCTAAGTTAATAATCACCTCTGTACTGAAAATAAACTGCATTTCTTCCAGGGTTTCCACTAGATTGCCAAGATGCCTGTGGCGTTGGGGGCGTGGCTGGTGGCGTAGGCAATATGATGTCATCACACTGTTTGCTCTCATGCATATATTTTCTTTTGAAAGGCAAAAAATGTATACCGTATTTTCCGCACTATTAGCCGCACCTAAAAACCACAAATTTACTCAAAAGCTGACAGTGCGGCTTTTAACCCGGTGCGCTTTATATATGGATTAATATTAAGATTCATTTTCATAAAGTTTCGGTCTCGCAACTACGGTAAACAGCCGCCATCTTTTTTCCCCGTAGAAGAGGAAGTGCTTCTTCTTCTACGCAAGCAACTGCCAAGGTAAGCACCCGCCCCCATAGAACAGGAAGCGCTTCTTCTTCTACTGTAAGCAACCACCCGCCCGCGTAGAAGAAGAAAAAGCGCGCGGATATTACCGTACGTTTCATTTCCTTTGTGTGTTTACATCTGTAAAGACCACAAAATGGCTCCTACTAAGCGACAGGGATCCGGTTCATGAAAAGACGCAATCTCTCCATCCGCACACGGATTACTATTTCACAGCAACTGCCTAAAGACTTTCAAGAAAAGCTGGCTACTTTCCGTGCATATTGTAAAAACAAGATAGCTGAAAAAAAGATCCGGCCAGAGAACATTATCAACATGGACGAGGTTCCACTGACTTTTGATATTCCTGTGAACCGCACTGTGGATACAACGGGAGCACGTACGGTGAATATTCGCACCACAGGGAATGAGAAGTCATCCTTCACTGTGGTTCTAGCTTGCCATGCTAATGGCCAGAAACTTCCACCCATGGTGATATTCAAAAGGAAGACCTTGCCAAAAGAGACCTTTCCAGCCGGCGTCATCATAAAAGCTAACTCGAAGGGATGGATGAAGAAAAGATGAGCGAGTGGTTAAGGTAAGTTTAAGTTTACGCGAAGAGGCCGGGTGGATTTTTTCACGCAGCTCCGTCCATGTTGATATACGATTCCATGCGCGCCCACATCACGCTGGTTTTAATATATTATTAAAGTTTGACTGACCTATTTGACTGTTTTTTTGACATTCCTTTAGCGCAGTTAGATGCGGCTTACAACACGGGGCAGCTTATAGGTGGACAAAGTTTTGAAATATGCCGTTCATTGAAGGCGCGGCTTATAACCCAGGGCGCCTTATGGTGCGGAAAATACGGTACCGTATTTTCCGCACTATAAGGCGCACCGGATTATTAGCCGCACCTTCAATGAATGGCATATTTCATAACTTTGTCCACCAATAAGCCGCCCCGGACTATAAGCCGCGCCTACGCTGCGCTAAAGGGAATGTCAAAAAAACAGTCAGATAGGTCAGTCAAACTTTAATAATATATTAAAAACCAGCGTTCTAACAACTCTGTTCACTCCCAAAATGTACGCAAATGTGCAATCACAAACATAGTAAAATTCAAAATAGTGCAGAGCAATAGCAACATAATGTTGCTCGAACGTTAATGTCACAACACACAAAATAAACATAGCGCTTACTTTCTGAAGTTATTCTTCATTCGTAAATCCTTCGTCTTCGGTGTCCGAAGTGAAAAGTTGGGCAAATTTACGATCCACTGGCAGATGTTGGCGTCGTCTGGCGCTGCCTCCTCGTCTTAGTGAAGGTGTGTTCGCCTTCTGTCCTCCATTGTTCCCACGCAGTTAGCAGTCTAGCTTCGAATGCCCTGTTGACACCAATATCTAGCGGCTGGAGGTCTTTTGTCAATCCACCCGGAATGACGGCGAGTATTGAATTAAGCGCGTAAGCGTGTCTCTCAATGTGCTGTTATGAGCTAGCAAATATAACAACTACACTACCCAGCATGCAACGATAGTTACGAGCATGCGCGGTAGCCCTGAGAAGTTCCCACGCAGTTAGCAGTCTAGCTTCGAATGCCCTGTTGACACCAATATCTAGCGGCTGGAGGTCTTTTGTCAATCCACCCGGAATGACGGCGAGTATTGAATTAAGCGCGTAAGCGTGTCTCTCAATGTGCTGTTATGAGCTAGCAAATATAACAACTACACTACCCAGCATGCAACGATAGTTACGAGCATGCGCGGTAGCCCTGAGAAGCGTTGTTGTATGCTGGGAGTTCGAATGTGGTTATGAGCACGCTGTGAGAAAACGTTGAGAACTCAGTTAACACGCCTCGTCTGCATTATTTATAATTAGACAGACAACACACTTAATAGGAGCCATTTTGGGGTCTTTACATAAACACACAAATGGAAATGAAACGTCACATATCCCAGCATGCACCGCGCGCTTCTTCTACGGGGAAAAAAGATGGCGGCTGTTTACCGTAGTTGCGAGACCTAAACTTTATGAAAATGAATCTTAATATTTATCCATATATAAAGCGCACCGGGTTATAAGGCGCACTGTCAGCTTTTGAGAACATTTGTGGTTTTTAGGTGCGCCTTATAGTGCGGAAAATACGGTATTTGGGATCTGCACAAGTCCTGAAAATTTAAACATTTACATTTAAATTTAAACATTTACATTTAAAACAAATCTGTTATGATAGTATCAACATATTTATTCTTACATATCGTTTTGCTATATTTTCAAGTGTTGCTGCTTATTGTACCATATACTTTCATGAGATTTTTTTCCCTTTAAGATTTCTCCCATCCTTTTAGACACTCTTTCTTTATTAAAAACGACTGGCAACAAATCTAACATCTATTCTGGTGTTATTGCAGACTGTACTCTTTACTTGTGTTGCTCCATTGTCCACGACAAAAAGTGAGCTGCAGAGAGCCTGATGTCCCACTGGCTTTACGCTGCTGGGAGCTTTTCTTTCCTTAAAAGCCGCCAGTGTTATCTTAAATTTTGAAGATCACTTTCCGCGGGTACATCTCGTATACATTAAAGTATGTCCACATTGCAGACATGCTGTGTCCGATCCAGACAACCCCATGCATATTGCTTACGTCATCACCACATACGGTTTTGGCAGCGTTTTTTCGATGATCAAAGTATGTCTTTTTTCGGGGTCCAAATGTTCAGTGCATCACGAGTCAATAATGTGCAAATAATAAACTAAATATATTAATTAGTACTGTTACTACACGTTGGTGTTAATGTGTATGTTATGATGCTCATTTTGTTGGCAGAAAATGAGGAAGTGTTGTGTGTCTGGGAGTGAAACACAGAGACGTATGTGGCAAGGAAAATATTAGTAGGAATTGGGGCCTTTGTTAGCATAACATTGGCAATAAAAGCTAATAAGAGCGTCAGATTTTGTGTGTCGTCTTCTGGACGCTACAATGCATGATATCAATTTATTTTGTTTTCACGTAAATAAACCCTCATTTTTAAGATGTGGCGGTTAATATGTTGCCATGGCGCATCGCCACGATCAAATAAAAGGAAATTAACAACTAGACTAATAAGAGTCTAGAGAGAGGATAACAACTGTAGGTGTGTCAGCAACAACACAGACAGTACGCGACACGTAAGAGGGTGGATCGATCCATAAATCGGTGGTGTCGATATCAAGGGTAGTATCAGTATATGAACGATACTAGAATGATTAAATCAATATTTGTATTTTCTCAAAATCTGTTTTTTTTGTCTTTGTTAATATTTTATAAACTCAGGGAATAAATTCCTTAACCCAGGAAGACTTTGAGGGAGAAAAAAAAAAAGGATTTAAATGAGTAGCAGACTCTGTTTTTGCTTTTGTTTGTTGTGCACTATTTTTTTAAACAATTGTAGAAAATAAAAAGTAATACATGCGATCCTATCGGCCAATCTCACTCATGGATGGTCTGTTTTGGAATCGGCAAGCATTAAACCCTGATTGGAACATCCCTAATAATAAGACATGCATGCCAATGATAAGTGTGAGTAAACTTATGAATTGTGCTCACAAAATACCTCATTGACCGATATGGGGTCGCTGTCTTTAAACATGAGCAGCGAGAGCGTGCAGGAGTGAGTAAGCGGCTGATGGAGAGGCCACAGTTCTCCATCCACCAACGCCAATACAGAGTTGGTCACATGATACTCTGTCAGATCTGCGGAGGGCACAGGAGGATTTCAATACAGTTCAGTACACCCGGAATACGCGCAACAGTGTTTTCAGGGTGAGCTGAGCTGAGTGTTTTTTTTACTCACGCCTGGCGCAGCTAAGCGGTGTGGACATCCCTCGGTTCATGATGAGCAGAGTGCCATCCAAGCCTGGGCCCTGCATGGACACTTCGATCTTTTCCACACGGGGGTACAGACCTCGCTGCCTCGCTTGCTCTCTGGAGAAGACTGCATTGCGCTGGCTGCGGGCCTCTGCACCTGAGAGACGTGCAGCCGCTGCAGTCGACGTGAAGCCTGCGTACCGTAGATGGGAAGACTCAGCTCTCCCTTAAAAACAGTGACCTAGGGGTACTCGATAAATATGAGGAATTAGGGCGTCATATTGTTAATTCAATAATATTAAAAAAGAGCACAAGCAGAAGTGAATAAGTATCATTAGTGTAGGCTGAGTTCTACATAGTTGACATTGGGTCTAGATTTGCTAACCGTCTCGAAAAACAGAATCGTCCCGTATTTAGAAACTAAAGTACACATTTTGTATTAAGCTGTCAAGGGACCCACTTTGTCCCGTATTATTATTACCGGGCCTAAGTGGCCAACATCCATCCATCCATCCATCCATTTTCTAGGCTTGAGCCTATCTCAGCTGTATTCGGGCGGAAGGCGGCGTACACCCTGGACAAGTCGCCACCTCATCGCAGGGCCAACACAGAGACAACATTCACACTCACATTCACACACTAGGGCCAATTTGTGGAGTGGCCAACATATTATTTTTATTATATCATTATTATTTCTCTGCATTGGCGAAGTGGCCAAAAAAACCTAAGGTTATTTTGTATTCATTTTCCAGGTTAAAGTTAAATAGTGACGTTAAATGCCAGATTTGACACGCCAGTTTCGTCCCAGTAGCCAACACGCACTGAGCAGGCTCTTGTCAGGACAGCAGATAATTAAAGTAAGTATAAAGTATATGAATAAAAGTTCAACTAGGGACGGCGTGGCGCAGTGGAAGAGTGGCCGTGCGCGACCCGAGGGTCCCTGGTTCAATCCCCACCTAGTACCAACCTCGTCATGTCCGTTGTGTCCTGAGCAAGACACTTCACCCTTGCTCCTGATGGGTGCTGGTTAGCGCCTTGCATGGCAGCTCCCTCCATCAGTGTGTGAATGTGTGTGTGAATGGGTAAATGTGGAAGTAGTGTCAAAGCGCTTTTGAGTACCTTGAAGGTAGAAAAGCGCTATACAAGTACAACCCATTTATCATTTATTTATTTAACTAGAAGTGTTCTGCTGTCTATTGTTACAATAAGCCAAATATTAATTTAAGAGTGTTTGTTTCGTCACCGAGTGCAGTTGGTCCAAAGTTGCGTACATGTCATTTAATGGCGATATTACGGATCCGGTTTGCACCCTTGGTAGGTTAAGAGGTATGCGGCTTAAACTATTAATGGCGTGTCAAGAGCTACGAATGTGCCTGATATTATTATAATTCCAAGTTATTGAACATGATCATAATGTGTCCAGCTTTATGATACTGACACTACAGGAGTCTAACAGGTAACTCATTAAAGCGTCAAATTATGTTCGTTTCAACTCAGACCCGCAGGTGTGAGCACATCACCCCTGTACTAGCGTCCCTTCACTGGCTCCCTGTGCGCTACCGAATCAACTTTAAACTTCTACTATTTGTTTTCAAACGTCTAAACAACCTCGCTCCAACATATCTCTCCGACCTCCTTCAGCCTTATTATTGTGATCGAGGGACTCATTCAAGTACCTCAGGGTGTGGGTGGACAATAAGATGGACTGGACTGTTAATACGGACCACTTGTACGGGAAAGGACAGAGCAGGCTGTACTTCCTGAGGAGGCTGCGCTCCTTCAACATCTGTAAAAAACTCTTGTGGATGTACTACCAGTCTGTGTTTGCCAGTGTTCTGTACTACCGTATTTTTTGGATTATAAGTCGCTCCAGAGTATAAATCGCACCAGCCGAAAATGCATAATAAAGAAGGAAAAAAACTAAGTCGCACTGGAGTATAAATTGCTTTTTTTGGGGAAATTTATTTGATCAAATCCAACACCAACAATACACATTTGAAAGGCAATTTAAAATAAATAAAGAATAGTGAACAACAGGCTGAATAAGTGTACGTTATATGACGCATAAATAACCAACTGAGAACGTGCCTGGTATGTTGAAGTGAAGTGAATTATATTTATATAGCGCTTTTCTCTAGTGACTCAAAACGCTTTACATTGTGAAACCCTATATCTAAGTTACATTTAAACCAGTGTGGGTGGCACTGGGAGCAGTTGGATAAAGTGTCTTGCCCAAGGACACAACGGCAGTGACTAGGATGGCGGAAGCGGGGATTGAACCTGCAACCCTCAAGTTGCTGGCACGGCCGCTCTACCAACCAAGCTATACCGCCCCTGTTAACGTAGCATATTATGGTAAGAGTCATTCAAAGAACTATAACATATAGAACATGCTATACGTTTACCAAACAATCTGTCACACCTAATCGCTAAATCCGATGAAATGTTCTTCCTCTGTGTCGCTTCTTCTAAACAACTCTGCAAACTCCAAAGGTAGACAATGCGCTGTAATGTGTTGATAATTTCACACATAAATTGCTCCGGAGTATAAATCGCACCCCCGGCCAAAATATGAAAAAAACTGCGACTTATAATCCGAAAAATACGGTACATCGTAGTTTGCTGGCGGGGGGGGCAGTACATCTAAGTAGAACAGCTCCAGACTGGAGAAACTGATCAGGCGGGCCGGTTCTACGATCGGAATAAAACTGGACTCACTGGTGACGGTGGCAGAGAAGAGGACTGTGGGAAAACTATCCTGGATGATGCCAGTCACCCTCTGCATACCGTTATTAATAGCCAGAAGGAGCCTGTTCAGAGCTAGACTACTTCATACCAAGTGCAGGACTAATAGACTAAAAAACCATTTTGTCCCAGACGCCATTAGACTGTACAACTCCTCTCTGGGGGGGAGCATGGGGGGTACTAGGATGACAGGGGATGCAAAACAATAACAGTGCAATACTTTTTCATAACATGGTCACTACTGTCTAGTTTCTAGTGATGGGCCCGGCAACACCGATGCATCGGCACATGCGTCGAGCTCATAGAGCAAAACCCTGCGTGTACCGCTTTTAGAAAGTCACGAGACCGATCATGAGCTGTTTTGGTCACGTCACCGATACGCGAACTGTGTCGCACTGACGTCTCCTCTGTGCCCTGTGAGCGGGTCTTTTCTACAGCCGGAGAAATAATAACTAAGAAGAGAAATCGTCTAAAATGTAATACGTTGGAAAAACGTTTTTTTTACTAAAAATGTGTAAAAAAAAAATTCCCAGTCCACAAGCATCCTCATTCACAACACGTTCTCTTAGATTTCCATGTCATGATACATGTTCACATTATTTATTGACTGTATCTAAAAAAAGATAAAAATATATTTTTATTTCAATTTAGATATGAAATAATCCTAAATGAAATACAATGACTTGGTTTATATTATCATATATATTTAATATATATATTATTCTATTGTAATGTTTTTCTATTTAGTTTCCATTTATACCCCCATTATTTACTTTTTACTTTTTAAATTCGATCTCAATTTTGTACACTGCTGCTGGTATTTTAATTTTCCTGAGGGAACTCTCCTGAAAGAATCAATAAAGTACTATCTATCTAACTATTGTATATACTTGTTCAAAAAATCAGTGTCAGTTGAGTCGGTCCATAGGTTGGCTGTAGGGATTTTTAATGTCCAGCAGATGTCAGTATTTAGTGACACAGTATCGACACAGTATCTATACAGTTTTGCAATATGTCGAAACGCTTCATGACGCCTCATCAACCCATCACTACTAGTTTCTCTTGTTATATTCTTATTTTGCTGTTATATTTTTATTCTCATTGTTGCTTATCATTTTTAGATAGATAGATAGTACTTTATTGATTCCTTCAGGAGAGTTCCCTCAGGAAAATTAAAAATTCCAGCAGCAGTGTACAGAATTGAGATCGAATTTAAAAAGTAAAAAGTTTTTACTTAACAAATACTCAATAACATTTTTATTCTTATTGTAATATTTTTCAATTTTGTTTCCATTTATACCCCCAATATTTACTTTTTAAATTCGACCTCAATTCTGTACACTACTGCTGGCATTTTAATTTTCCTGAGGGAACTCTCCTGAAGGAATCAATAAAGTACTATCTATCTATCTATCTATCTATCTAACCTCAGTGGACACTATAAACTCCTTTCAACAGAAATTATTTATTATTTTTTTCTTCGGGTGGGAGTTGGCCACCCTAATTGATCTAAAACTCTAAATAACGTCCTAATAATCGCAGGTACAATAAAAACAAATGCTAATTAGCATTAGCAGTTAGCTTGACATCACACTATAATACTAACGTTAGCTTGTTAGCCCTTCGTGGCTAACAATAAGCTACTTACGGCGTTGAAGAACCTGACACGCAAGTCGAATCACCATCATGAAGAATTGTTCATAAAGACAAACAGACTGACGCCTCAATGTCAATCACAGTTTTCTCAAATCGAAGGACGCCATGCCTGCTTCTTGTGCACCACTTCATTGGGTCCGGGCGGGGAACTGAAAATCCGACGCTTTAGTTCCGCGTGTCAGAGGAAGGAGGCCGCAGCGCCGATCTTCCCCAGTGGATGTCACTGTTTGCACGGTCTCTCGTTGTTGCGTAAAAATCATACTTTCGTTGAAAAAAAACAGGGCGTGTCAACTAACATGTATTTGTGTCATAGATTTACATTTAAAACGCTTCTTACCTTAATCTTTCCCCGACACCGCTTGATGAATTGTTGCTATAGTGCAGACATGTCAAACTCGTTTTCATTGAGGGTCGCATTGGACTTAGACTTAGTCTTAGACACACTTTATTGATCCACAAGGGAAATTGTTCCACACAGTAGCTCAGTTTCAAAGGATGGAAAGTATAAGAATGGAAAGGGTAATGCAGGTATTAAGTAGACAAACAATTTACCATAGTAGCAATATAAAATACAACATATACAGCACACATACTGCATACTTGCCAACCTTGAGACCCCCGATTTCGGGAGGTGGGGGGTGGGGGCGTGGCTAAGAGGGGAGGAGTATATTTACAGCTACAATTCACCAAGTCAAGTATTTCATATATATATATGTATATATATATAAATATATATATATATATATATATATATATATATATATATATATATATATATATATATATATATATATATATATATATATAATAAAATAAATATATATATATATACAGTATATAGCTAGAATTCACTGAAAGTGAAGTATTTTCTTATATATATATATATATATATATATATATATATATATATATATATATATATATATATATCAATCTATCTATCTATCAAGAGGGACAGAGACAGCGCACAGTGCATGTGGATCACATGTTACCATGGCGAGAAAACATGGAGAGACTGCCAGTTATCTAGTCTCCACCAGTTGCAGAAAATGTGCCATCAGTACAATTGGACAGTGCTGTTTCAGTTCCATCACCAGGACCATCAGTGAGTCAGACACAAACTAGTCTCATCATTGAACCAGATTCAAGGGCTGCTGAGTTGCCATCATCAGAACCCAGATCATCCACAACAAAAACCCCACCAGTGATCCGCAGGTACCCAGAAAGGTTTCGAGTACCACCAAAAAAACTGAATCTCTGAAGACAGTATAAAAATCTGTGTTAAAGATGTACAAATACTGTTTGTATAATAAGCATGTTATTGTTTACAAATGAGGGTTAAGAGTTCAGTCCTAAAAAAAAAAGAATGTGGCTTAAGTACAGTTTTTTAATTGAGCTGCTGCATTTTATGGTTGGGTTGTTTATTTATTTTGAGTAACCTCTACAATTCTAAAAGGGGAGGAATGTAATAGAGTGATCTATGTTTGTTGCCATCTCCTGGTGAATGTTGGCTATAGCGTACTGGGGTTACTTTTTGGTTGGCCAACAATTTACGTGGTGTTGCGCACCTGACGTCAAGTGTGTTGAGTCTGTTCTGAAGTCTACAGTAAAGAGACGTACTTCATCACCTCGCCTGTTTATTGCCTCCAACTCAAATTATTACAACAACATTGCTCCATGCGGACCTGGAGGGTCCGCATGGAGGGGGCGTGGTCTCTAGGTCCGCCTGAATTTCGGGAGATTTTCGGGAGAAAATTTGTCCCGGGAGGTTTTCGGGAGAGGCGCTGAATTTCGGGAGTCTCCCGGAAAATCCGGGAGGGTTGGCAAGTATGACATACTGCTATACACACGCCTAACCAGGCATTTTTCTCTCTTAAGGAATTGAGAAATAAAATCATGTTTTCAGGAGATCAACACTGTTGTTTGAAGTGACCAAATACTTATTTTCCACCATAATTTACAAATAAATTCTTTAAAAATCCTACAATGTGAATTCCTGGATTTTTTTTTCACATTCTGTCTCTCACAGTTGAAGTGTACCTATGATGAAAATTACAGACCTCTGTCATCATTTTAAGTGGGAGAACTTGCACAATCGGTTGCTGACTAAATACTTTTAAAATCCAGAACACTCTACGCATTTCCCCAGTTTTAGTTTAGAGAAAAGGAAAGATTGGCCTGGCCCGCTAGGACCCCTCTTCATGTTTGTGAACTTTATAGTCTATACATTTAGAGTGATGTGATAATCAAACACTGTAGAAGTCTAGAATGAAAGAGAATTGACAGAGTGTGTGTACCTTCAGTGCTGAATGATGAGCAGAGGCAGAGTTGGGAGTGTCTTCTTTAGCTGGCTTTCCATGTTTATGTGCTCACTGTCCACTGTGTCCAGGAACTTGGAAAATGTTTTCGTGTCATTTGCCGTTTGACGCCCGCTATCATGCTAATTAGCTGCCTGAAAGCGGGTGACCCCACTGTAGAAATAGCCTGCATGCCTTCTAGCACATCCGCTGCAATGGCTTTATCAATGTTGTCCTGGCTAGCAGTCCCTCCGTTAAAATCCTTAGGTGGTGGTGGTGGTGGAGGTGAAGTGGCATCGGAGTCTGTGTCTCTCTTTACTAGCTTTGTCGAAGCATGTTGCTTTTGTAGCTGTTTCAGCAGATTTGAATTGTTGTTTTGGGCAGTAGATGGGATCTTTGATCCAAGACACAACTTACATTTAACTAAAATGTTCTTTTCTTTGTGCTCGACAAAAGAAAAGTAGTGGGAATATCTCCATGTTAAGAAACTCGGCTTCGGCTCCGCCATTATATCTTGTTAGTAAACTGTTACTGTAAAAATCTGTGGTTGTTGTTTTTACTGCTTATTAATGCACATGGAAAACGGTACCACATTTTTTTAAAGTAAAAAACTGACAGCTATAGTCGCCATAATTTTACTGTAAACTTTATATTGCTTTTTTATAACATAATACTATGTTTTTCCATTTTCAATAATACACCACAAAAACAACAACTGTAGAGTTTACGGTAAAAAAAAACTGGCAGCTCAGTCGACAGAATTCAGAATTCAAAAATGGTAAAATGTTTACATTCTGATCAAATTATACACTTTTACGATAAAATATATACGGTGGTTTTTACAGCAATATTACTGTAAATTAAAAAAAAAGAACTACCGCTGTTTTTTTTTTACTGTAAAATTCTGTTGACTGAGCTGCCAGATTTTACGTAAAATCTGTGGTTGTTGTTTTTACTGCTTATTAATGCAAATGGAAAACGGTAACACATTTTTTTTAAGTAAAAAATTGACAGCTATAGTCGCCATAATTTTACTGTAAACGTTATGGTGCTTTTTACAACATACTACTGTGTATGGCAAAACAGTAACACTTTTTAATTTTTATTTTGGCAACTGAGCTGTTTGTTTTTTGTCGTAAAAAAAACTCTGGTACCGTTTTTCCATTTTCAATAATACACCATAAAAACAACAACTGTAGAGTTTAGGGTAAAAAAACTGGCAGCTCAGTCGACAGAATTTAGAATTAAAAATGTTTCCAATTTTTGACTTTTTATCAAATTGTACACTTTAAAAATAACAATAGATTTCACGATAAAATATACGGTGGTTTTTACAGCATATTATTGTGAATTAAAAAAATAACTACCACTGTGTTTTTTTACTGTAAAATTATGTCGACTGAGCTGCCAGATTCTACGTAAAATCTGTGGTTGTTGTTTTTACTACGTATGAATGGAAATGGAAAACGGTACAACAGTTTTTTTTACAGTTAAAAAAACAGGCAGCTTAGTCACCAAAATTTTACTGTAAAATTTACGGTGGTTTTTACAACAAATTACTGTACCGTAAATGGAAAAACAGTATCACTTTTTTAATTCTGGCAACTGAGCTGACAGTTTTTTTCTGTAAAAAACAACAACTCTGTTACCATTTTTAAAATGTTCAGTAACATGCTGTAAAAACTACCAAAAATATTACAGTAAAATCCAATGTCATTTTTAAAGTGTACAATTTGATGGATCATTTGCCTCGAAATTATAAGTCAAGCATATACAGTATTTGTTTTTATTTTATAGAAAAAAAAATGTAACAATATAATATTTGTTGCAATATTGGATAATATTAAATTTGAAAAAGGTATGCAATTTCATGCAGTACGTATATTTTTTTCTGTCTAAATGCACAGAACGAATAGATATAGGAAGAAAAGATAAGGCACTTTATTAATTTATTATAGCAAGCTATATGTGGCCCCCGGGCCTTAAGTTTGACACCTGTGCTCTGGCGTTGATTGAACTACATCCAAAAATGTCTGATGTGTCCTCCAGTTTCACCCTCCAATGGACATTAAGGATACTTGGGTGGAATTGAACAAATGCCGGACTTTACAGGTCCAAAACGCTAATGGTAGTAGCAGAGCAGAGACATCAGCTGCAGCAACACGACATCATAAATCTTCTATGGAAGGCTGTGAAGCACAGGACATTTTGACGTGGAATGAGGGAAGTTGTTCCAAATACTGTAGATCATATTCAGAAGGAGAAAATATGTGGAAATAATCTGCTCCAAGTAGGCCATTCCACCGAATCGTTGCCATAAGGAAATAAAATGTATGAATGCATATAAATTATTGCATCATAGGGAAAGTGTCCTGCATATTTAATAGATACAGTCCAAAATATACATTTAAACTACATTGAACACTGAAAAAGAATGCATTTATTTTCTATTGTTTTTCATAAAATTGTTTTACTCCTTATCCCAACTGTACTTTGCTTTAAATTCCTTCTTTAAGTCCTGTCCCAATTTCACTCATCCTGTTATCCTCTCTGGAAAATGTCAAGTCACAAGGTCCACAGGAAGTTGCATCATTCCAAATGTAAAATCCAATCTCAGTCCTGTTACGTAAATGTTATTTGTTTATTTAAAAAAATATATTTTGGGGTTGAAACAATGTAGCAACAAGCTATCTACCCTAATACCCTACTGTGCAATATTACCCTTCGAGTGCAATACATCCGACACTGATTGTTATTTTTTACTCCGATACTCCTGTCTTGTTCTGTATATTGAACAGTATTTTGTATTTGTATAGTGTTTGTATATTGTACAGGATTGCTTATTATTTTTTATTGGATAGTAGTCTGTTTATTTCAATTCTTAGTTTTTTTTCTTCTTTTCTTTATTACCTCTTGTGTAATTTATTTCTATTTGTTCCCACTACCGCACCTTAAGTTGGAGTCCTTAATCTCGTTATTTGCAAATATAATGACAATAAAGTCCATTCTATTCTATTCTATCAGCATGAATGCCGTGTGGCTATATTTCATGGATTTGCTAATTCTATGCTAAAAACTCTTTCCTGCTACTTTCAGTCCTGTTACTTCGGCTCAGGAAACGTGTACAATAATAAAATCTAATAATTGAAATGTGGGTATTACGGCCCCAACTAGGTCAATGATTATAACATTTGTTTTTGATGCATTATTATTTTGGAGCTTTATTGAAAATTCTTATTCTAATTGGAGTCAATGGGACTAAATGGGTCCCGTGGTTAAAGATTCTATTGATCTTGTATTAAAAATTAGAGATGTCCGATAATATCAGCCTGCCGATATTATCGGCCAATAAATGCGTTAAAATGTAATATCAGAAATGATCGGTATCGTTTTTTAAATTATCGGTATTTATTTTTATTAAATAAACATAAAAAACACAAGATACACATACAATTAGTGCACCAACCCAAAAAACCTTCCTCCCCCATTTACACTCATTCACACTCATTCACACAAAAGGGTTGTTTCTTTCTGTTATTAATATTCTGGTTCCTACATTATATATCAATATATATCAATACAGTCTGCAAGGGATACAGTCCGTAAGCACACATGATTGTGCGTGCTGCTGGTCCACTAATAGTACTAACCTTTAACAGTTAATTTTACTAATTTTCATTAATTACTAGTTTCAATGTAACTGTTTTTATATTGTTTAACTTTCTTTTTTATTCAAGAATTTGTTTTTAATTTTTTTATCTTATTTTGTTTTGTTAATTTTTTTTAAAAGTACCTTATCTTCACCATACCTGGTTGTCCAAATTAGGCATAATAATGTGTTAATTCCACGACTGTATATATCGGTTGATATCGGTATCGGTTGATATCGGTATCGGTAATTAAAGATTTGGACAATATCGGAATATCGGATATCGGCAAAAAGCCATTATCGGACATCCCTATTAAAAATAATGAAAATTCCCCCCAGGCTTTCTAATGTCATGTGTTTTCCTCCTGCTACAGTCTCCATGAAAAGCAGTTTTCATAAAACAATGCCCTCTTTAAAAGCTTTGAAAAGGAAATGTGCTCTAAAGTATTCCACACTGAATCATAAACCAGTTAATATTTCCACTTTTGTCCTGAGTTGACCCCAGGTTTTCACTCAGTCCTGTTACCCTACCACAGTTTCCACGCTTAAGCAGATTTTTATACTCTACTCGGTTTAAAATCAATAATTCCTACTTGAATAGAACCACATCCTGTTGGAATAATTATGTACCGTATTTTCCGCACTATAAGGCGCACCTAAAAACCACAAATTTTCTCAAAAGCTGACAGTGCGCCTTATAACCCGGTGCGCTTTATATATGGATTAATATTAAGATTCATTTTCATAAAGTTTCGGTCTCGCAACTACGGTAAACAGCCGCCATCTTTTTTCCCCGTAGAAGAGGAAGTGCTTCTTCTTCTACGCAAGCAACCGCCAAGGTAAGCACCCGCCCCCATAGAACAGGAAGCGCTTCTTCTTCTACTGTAAGCAACCACCCGCCCGCGTAGAAGAAGAAGAAGCGCGCGAATATTACGTTTCATTTCCTTTGTGTGTTTACATCTGTAAAGACCACAAAATGGCTCCTACTAAGCGACAGGGATCCGGTTCATGAAAAGACGCAATCTCTCCATCCGCACACGGATTACTATTTCACAGCAACTGCCTAAAGACTTTCAAGAAAAGCTGGCTACTTTCCGTGCATATTGTAAAAACAAGATAGCTGAAAAAAAGATCCGGCCAGAGAACATTATCAACATGGACGAGGTTCCACTGACTTTTGATATTCCTGTGAACCGCACTGTGGATACAACGGGAGCACGTACGGTGAATATTCGCACCACAGGGAATGAGAAGTCATCCTTCACTGTGGTTCTAGCTTGCCATGCTAATGGCCAGGAACTTCCACCCATGGTGATATTCAAAAGGAAGACCTTGCCAAAAGAGACCTTTCCAGCCGGCGTCATCATAAAAGCTAACTCGAAGGGATGGATGAAGAAAAGATGAGCGAGTGGTTAAGGTAAGTTTACGCGAAGAGGCCGGGTGGCTTTTTTCACGCAGCTCCGTCCATGTTGATATACGACTCCGTGCGCGCCCACATCACGCTGGTTTTTAATATATTATTAAAGTTTGACTGACCTATATGACTGTTTTTTTGACATTCCTTTAGCGCAGTTAGATGCGGCTTATAACACGGGGCGTCTTATAGGTGGACAAAGTTTTGAAATATGCCGTTCATTGAAGGCGCGGCTTATAACCCAGGGCGCCTTATGGTGCGGAAAATACGGTATACATTATCACACTAACTTTAGTATGCTTAAAGTCCATTGCTTTAGTTATTAGCTATTGTGCTCAAGTTAGACTTTTCTAACCTGTGCAAGGACAAAGACTTTTTGTCTGAGGGGTGGCCTCAGCCGTAGATGTTATCTTTGTTTTAGCCCGCTAACAGCCAAGGACTTCAACGACCTCAACGAAGATAAGATGACAGCACGCAGACGAAGCAGAGACTTCAAGGACCTCAACGAAGATAAGATGACAACACGCAGACGAAGCGGGGACAAAGCGAAATCACAAGGCCCCCAGCACATTCCGTCACGTATTGTGCGTCCTGGACCTGCTTTGCATAATATATGTGACCACTCCTTTAAGAGGCAGCCTTAGTGTTGTTGACTGTGGAACTCCTGAATAAATAGAGGGACGCAGGAGCTGAACCTTAGAGCGTAGGGTGAGACTGTGACTAAGTGTTCAGCTCCATGCGTTCTCCTCATGAGCTAAATTGAACTCTGTTTCTGCATGATTCCTTGCTTCTTGTCTGATTAATAGATGTCATCAGTGCTTGAACCTGACACATCCGAATCGCAATTCTTATTGATCCCCACTCAGAATCGAATCCTAATTTTCATTAATCGATTCATCAAATCGATTTATTTTGGTGTGTTTTCATTGTAAACAAAAAAAGTTATATATATATTTCTTAAATAATCAATTAAAAAATGTTTTAGGCCATCTCCATGCAAACACAAGGAGCTTTTCTGACCTATAACCTGTTTAGAATAAGTTTTATTATCATTTTTTGAACAATTAATACATTGCCAGAATTGGTTTGAATCAGTAATCGTGTTTAATTGGCGAATTGATTCTGTATCGAATTGTCACCAGGAATTGTAATTTGATCGAATCGATTCACACCCTAATTTTCATAGTAGATCTTAAAATTTTTTTTTACGTCCTTGAGTGTACAAAAGTGCTATATGAATCAAATTTTTATTCGTATTATTATCATTCTAAATAAATGTTTCAAACATTATGAGAGCCCTCTAGGCTTAGCCAATCAGTGGCTACGATACTAAACAGCGTGCTCTGATTGGTTTGGTCTCATCTCGTGCCCAATACTACTGTAGTATTGATATTTTTTGTTCACTTATTCATTTTTATGCTCGAAAATGGATGGATGGATGGATTTTGCAAATGTTTATTTACGTACCTTAACTGCCTACAAACGGTGTCTGTAGCACGGCAGTAAAACGGCTGATCAAACAAAATAGAGGTTTGGACTGGCTAGCTTACTGTGTAATAGCTGCTAAATGTTTTGGTGAATTTACTGAAGAATTTGTGAAACTGAAACAATACAAAAAGAATGCCGATGTAAGTAAATAATACTAAGACACTCGTAAATGTGTGAGCATATTAGCTAATGCTAACGAAGCTAACTTGATTACAATACGATAGCACGTACAAAAATGCATGAAAACACTCCTACAGACATCACACATAGGTTTAGTTATGATGTAAAACTTACAAACGTTGCTCGGAGTGATGAATGAAGAATCCATACGAGTAGAAACGCTATGGACGACTAAAAGACAAAACGGCACTTGTACTTCCGGTTCAAAGGACTAAAAAAATCAAATAATTACCCCTTGGAATTGAATCTAATCGTGTGGTGCCCAAAGATTCACAGCCCTAATATATATGTATATATATACAGTACAGGCCAAACGTTTGGACACACCTTTTCATTTAATGTGTTTTCTTTATTTTCATGACTATTTACATTGTAGAGTGTCTTTGAAGGCATCAAAACTATGAATGAACACATGTGGAGTTATGTACTTGACAAAAAAAGGTGAAATAACTGAAAAGATGTTTTATATTTTAGTTTCTTCAAAATAGCCACCCTTTGCTGTGATTACTTTTTGTTGCACACCCTTGGCATTCTCTCGATGAGCTTCAAGAGGTAGTCACCTGAAATGGTTTTCACTTCACAGGTGTGCTTGAAGCTCATCGAGAGAATGCCAAGAGTGTGCAAAGCAGTAATCAGAGCAAAGTGTGGCTATTTTGAAGAAACTAGAATAGAAAACATGTTTTCAGTTATTTCACCTTTTTTTTTTGTTAAGTACATAACTCCACATGTGTTCATTCATCGTTTTGATGCCTTCAGTGACAATCTACAATGTAAATAGTCATGAAAATAAAGAAAACGCATTGAAAGAAAAGGTGTGTCCAAACCTTTGGCCTGTATTATACATATCCATATTCATATATTAGGGCTGTGAATCTTTGGGCACCACATGATTAGATTCAATTCTAGGTGGTAATAATTTGATTCTGTTTAGTGCTTTGAACCGGAAGTACAAGTGCCGTTCTGTCTATTAGTCGTCCATAGCGTTTCTACTCATATGGATTCTTCATTCATCACTCCGAGCAACGTTTGTAAGTTTTACATCATAACTAAACCTATGTGTGATGTCTGTAGGAGTGTTTTCATGCATATTTGTACGTGCTATCGAAATGTGATTAAGCTAGCGCTGTGAGCATTAGCTAATATGCTCTCACATTTACGAGTGTCTGTGTTAGTATTATTTACTTACATCGGCATTTTTTGTATTGTTTCAGTTTCACAAATTCTTCAGTAAATCCACCAAAACGTTTAGCAGCTATTATACAGTAAGCTCGCAGGTCCAAACCTCTATTTTGTTTGATCAGCCGTTTTACTGCCGTGCCAAGAGTGCGCAAAGCAGTAATCAGAGCAAAGGGTGGCTATTTTGAAGAAACTAGAATAGAAAACATGTTTTCAGTTATTTCACCTTTTTTTTTTGTTAAGTACATAACTCCACATGTGTTCATTCATAGTTTTGATGCCTTCAGTGACAATCTACAATGTAAATAGTCATGAAAATAAAGAAAACACATTGATGAAAAGGTGTGTCCAAACTTTTGGCCTGTATTATATATATATATATATATATATATACATATTCATATATTAGGGCTGTGAATCTTTGGGCACCACATGATTAGATTCAATTCTAGGTGGTAATTATTCAATTATGTTTAGTGCTTTGAACCGGAAGTTCAAGTGCCGTTCTGTCTATTAGTCGTCCTTAGCGTTTCTACTCGTATGGATTCTTCATTCATCACTCCGAGCAACGTTTGTAAGTTTTACATCATAACTAAATCCATGTGTGATGTCTGTAGGAGTGTTTTCATGCATTTGTGTACGTGCATTAGCTAATATGCTCACACATTTACGAGTGTCTGTGTTAGTATTATTTACTTACTTCGGCATTCTTTTTGTATTGTTTCAGTTTCACAAATTCTTCAGTAAATCCACCAAAACATTTAGCAGCTACTATACAGTAAGCTCGCTGGTCCAAACTTCTATTTTGTTTAATCAGCCGTTTTACTGCCGTGCCAAGAGTGTGCAAAGCAGTAATCAGAGCAAAGTGTGGCAATTTTGAAGAAACTAGAATAGAAAACATGTTTTCAGTTATTTCACCTTTTTTTTAGTTAAGTACATAACTCCACATGTGTTCATTCATAGTTTTGATGCCTTCAGTGACAATCTACAATGTAAATAGTCATGAAAATAAAGAAAACACATTAAATGAAAAGGTGTGTCCAAACTTTTGGCCTGTACTATATATATATATATACATATTCATATATTAGGGCTGTAAATCTTTGGGCAACACACGATTAGATTCAATCTTAGGTGGTAATTATTCGATTCTGTTTAGTGATTTGAACCGGAAGTACAAGTGCCGTTCTGTCTTTTAGTCGTCCATAGCGTTTCTACTCGTATGGATTCTTCATTCATCACTCCGAGCAACGTTTGCAACTTTTACATCACAACTAAACCTATGTGTGATGTCTGTAGGAGTGTTTTCATGCATTTTTGTACGTGTATTAGCTAATATGCTCTCACATTTACGAGTGTCTGTGTTAGTATTATTTACTTACACCGGCATTCTTTTTGTATTGTTTCAGTTTCACACATTTTTCAGTAAATTCACCAAAACGTTGAGCAGCTATTATACAGTAAGCTCGCAGGTCCAAACCTCTATTTTGTTTGATCAGCCGTTTTACTGCTGTGCCAAAAGTGCGCAAAGCAGTAATCAGAGCAAAGGGTGGCTATTTTGAAGAAACCAGAATAGAAAACATGTTTTCAGTTATTTCACCTTTTTTTTTGTTAAGTACATAACCCCACATGTGTTCATTCATAGTTTTGATGCCTTCAGTGACAATCTACAATGTAAATAGTCATGAAAATAAAGAAAACACATTGAATGAGGAGAAGGTGTGTCCAAGCTTTTGGCCTGTACTGTATATATAAATATATATATATTTATATATAAATGTGTATGTATATATAGATATTTATTTTTTTTAAATACATTTTTGAAAATTATGAACCGATTTAGAATCAGGATGAATAAGAATATTCTGATATGAATACATTTTTTGTGCACCCCTGACAAACAGACAAATATTCATTCCATTCAACTCCACATAGAAAGGAATCAATCTCGACGCGTTGGTGCATAAAGGTTTATTTTTCTTGTTGAAAAGAAGTGTTGATGAGACTGAACCACTAACTGATGCGGCTAGAATGCACTGTCACTGTCATGTTCAGCGTACAAGGCATCGGTATCGTTTGTAAGGTGTAAAGTGTCTGCACATTTCAACAATGATTGACTAACATCGTCTCTTTGGGTGAGATTGTACTCGAGATCGGCGTGAGAGTACGATCACATGCACGCGTCATCCACATTTAGTCCGAGTGAATGTCCCCGCAGTAGACATTCGTTCATGTATTCATTCATTCCTAGTTTAGGCAGGCCGGCTGCTGGGCCGACCTCTGGTGTGACGTCTTCACAGTGGTGCTGCTTGACATCCGTGTAGAAGAAACCTGGTGTTTTGGTCAAGAAGAGTGCAAAAAAAGGAAACCAGGGCTGATACTTTTTAACGGCCATCTTTTTCTTGGCTCGCCATATTGACGTGGCACTCGGATCCTCTGTGTTGATGGCTTTTGTTTGGCACAGTTCTGCCCGTGGAAGCCCCCGCCCTGAAATTGGCTACTTACCAGGAGGCGCTTGATGGATGAGGGACTTCCGGAGAAAACCCAGTGTCCGAGGAATTTTATCGTATTTTTCTGCTTCGCTGGGTCGATCGATCAACTTGCTAATTTCTTAAGTCCCTCCATCCATCAGCCCCGTTCCCATGGACCGCTACTGCACGCTACAGGCGGGGCAGCACACCTCTCTGCGGTCCGGCAGCGGGCAAAAGTCCATCTGCCGTACGATCTCGGTGAAAAGCTCGTCCACCATGGTCTTGCTCTTGGCAGAGGTCTCCATGAACGGGCAGCCCCAGTCCTCCGCCAGCGCCTGGCCCTCGCTGGGGGACACCTCCCTCTCGTCCTCCAGGTCCACCTTGTTTCCCACCAGCACCACCGGCACCTGCTGGTACCTGGAAATAAAATTCACAAGCCATATGTGAAATCCGCTGCGGGGACTTCCCGATGCCTGGGAGTTGGCCTACATAGCGTGAAAACCACAAGAACGAAGCACAAGAGGGGAGCTATAAACAAAGCTATTCTCAAGCGCCCCAGGAGGCCGACAGAACTCGAACAGAGAACCGCCATGACATGACTTCAAACAACACAGCCTGTGTTTAGCATGCATGCCAGGCGCACTTAATGGCCTCCGATACTGCTTGGAAATCATTGCTGTCATGCGATACCACATTTTCCAAGCGTGTGAAGCCTTCGCCTCCTCCTCCTCCTCGTCCTCCTCCTCCTCCTCCTCCTCGGGCCATCGACACAAGGAGATCAGGCCAGAGGGGAGATTATTGAATCATTCAATAGAGCTAATGTGGATTCAATTCATTCCAAGAAACCACATTTAAAGTGCAACTCAATGAAAAAAACAGTCAAACGATAGAGTCCAGGCAGAAAAAAAGAGGAAATGTGACAAAAAAAAAAGATGAACACAAAGAGCTGCCACGCAAGCCCCGAAATAAAATTTAGAAAATCAAGACGACATTTTCTGCAATTGGGTGCATTTCTACACTATATTTTACCTTTTTCGATTTATTCTATTATCTTATTCTAACATTATTACTAGAGATGTCCGATAATGGCTTTTTTGCCGATATCCGATATTGTCCAACTCTTAAATACCGATTCCGATATCAACCGATACCGATATATACACATTATTATGCCTAATTTTGTTGTGATGCCCCGCTGGATGCATTAAACAATGTAACAAGGTTTTCCAAAATAAATCAACTCAAGTTATGGAAAAAAATGCCAACATGGCACGGCCATATTTATTATTGAAGTCACAAAGTGCTTTTTTTTTTTTCAACATGCCTCAAAACAGCAGCTTGGAATTTGGGACATGCTCTCCCTGAGAGAGAATGAGGAGGTTGAGGTGGGCGGGGTTGGAGGGGGGGGGGGCGGGGTATAGGGGTAGCGGGGGTGTATATAGTAGCGTCTCGGAAGAGTTAGTGCTGCAAGGGGTTCTGGGTATTTGTTCTGTTGTGTTTATGTTGTGTTACGGTGCGGATGTTCTCCCGAAATGTGTTTGTCATTCTTGTTTGGTGTGGGTTCACAGTGTGGCGCATATTTGTAACAGTGTAAAAGTTGTTTATACGGCCACCCTCAGTGTGACCTGTATGGCTGTTGATCAAGTATGCCTTGCATTCATTTACGTGTGTGAAAAGCCGTAGATATTATGTGACTGGGCCGGCATGCAAAGGCAGTGCCTTTAAGGTTTATTGGCGCTCTGTACTTCTCCCTACGTCCGTGTACACAGCGGCGTTTTTAAAAAGTCATAAATTTTACTTTTTGAAACCGATACCGATAATTTTGAAACCGATACCGATAATTTCCGATATTACATTTTAAAGCATTTATCGGCCGTTAATATCGGCAGTTCGATATTATCGGACATCTCTAATTATTACCATTGAAAATGTAATGTCCAATTCTATAACATGCATGCAAAGAACACGTTACCTCTGTTAACAATCCATCACGTCTAAAATATACATTCTCGCAGTGTCGGGCCGTGCGTTTCCCACCTAGGCCTTCAGTGATGTCCGACTTCAATGATTACCTCTCAAAATACCATCATTTATGTCACCACATGTCCATTGCTGGAGAAATACTATCTAGAAACATATTTTTTTCTGTCAAAATTGAAAGAACAAATGAATTTAGTAAAAAAAAAAAAAAAAAAAAAAAAAAAAAAAAAAAAAGTATTTTATTGAAACCCATTTTTTTCCGGGCTTTCGTGGGCCACATAGAATGATGTGGCGGGCCAGAACTGGCCCCCGGGCCTTGAGTTTGACACCTGTGTCTTAGATGAAGAGAGCAGTTTAGTTTTATGTTATGGTTTGGTTTAAACAATCAAAAGCTAAGGTTTTGGGCATTGTTTTCTCAAAAAGCATACACTTGTCTAAATATGGCCAAGGACACACACTATTGTGGGTTTCCTGGACATCGTCTTTATCACTAAAGGAGAGAATCCCTCTGGCCTTTTTAAGTATGTTTGTTTTTTGAGTGGTCAGCTTGAAGCGTCCCTCTGTCTCTGACTCCCTTGTCCATCATGTGACATGAGTGAGTGACTGTCAATGATTTTGCGTCCTGGTTTCGATGACCCGCCTTATCTTGCCTCTGATTGGACAGTCCGTAATGTTTCTTCCTAACCTTAGCCAATTGTGACTCATCATAAGAACACCAACAAATCATCATGGATTTTCTCCGTATGTATGGATGTTCTCCTTCATCCAGGTCATGGTTCGGCAACCCAAAATGTTGAAAGAGCCACATTGGACCAAAAATACAAAAACAAAATCTGTCTGGAGCCGCAACAAATTAAAAGCCTTATATAAGTGTTATAATGAAGGCAACACATGATGTAAGTGTCTATATTAGCTATATTTGCCTACTATCAAATTGACTTTACAAGCCTTACATAAGTGTTATAATTAAGACAACACATGATGTGTCTATATTAGCCTACTATCAAAGGCTGACGCATATCTTCCTTGACCGAATTGTTGTATTTAAATTTTAAATTTAAATCTTTGCAAGCTGGGTAACGTTTGCTGTGGTCTGGAACAACATGGCACACAAACAACACAGAAACGCAGCCAATATTACATACAGATAATGTGTCATGAGACATCGATCCATCCATTTTTTACCGCTTGTCCCTTTTGGGGTTGCGGGGGGTGCTGGAGCCTATCTCAGCTGCATTCGGGCGGAAGGCGGGGTACACCCTGGACAAGTCGCCACCTCATCACAGGGCCAACACAGATAGACAGACAACATTCACATTCACATTCACACACTAGGGCCAATTTAGTGTTGCCAATCAACCTATCCCCAGGTGCATGTCTTTGGAGACATGCAAGTATAAATTAAATACACAGAGGACATAAGTAAAGGAAATTAAATGAGCTCAAATATACCTACAAACGAGGCATAATGATGCAATATGTACATACATACATACATACATACATACATACATATAGCTTGCAGTCATGGATTCACCAAATATGCCTGATAAGAACTCCAGCAAATCAATAACATCAACAAGGCTCGCCTTTGTGCATTCACGCACAGCATAAAACGTTTGGTGGACAAATTGAGACCAAGAAGGGGTGGCATAAAACACGTCTTTCTGTGGCAGCATCGGAGAAAGTTGTACATGTAAACAAACTACGACGAGTTCAAGGCTCGCTAAAATTAGTAGGACAAAACGGTGCTGGCCAAATACTCTCATCAGTGAAGTATGTTTAATATAAACCGTGGGATTTCTAACAATTGTGTCATGTTTGTTCTCCTACAGAAAATATATTAAAACAAAAAATCTATTTTTTCATTTTCACACATCTCTGAAAGAGGTCCAGGGAGCCACTAGGGCGCCGCTAAAGATGCGGCCCTAGAACCGCTGGTTGCTGACCCCCAAATTCCCAGTCCATTTTCTCTATTTGTAGCTTGTCGCTTTGATGTAAGCTACCTAGCTACATTGGTCTAAAAGTACACTGCAAAAAGTCAGTGTTCAAAAACAAGGGAAAAAAATACAAAAATGAGGGGTATTTTATTTGAACTAAGCAAAATTATCTGCCAATAGAACAAGAAAATTTGGCTTGTAAAGACTTTCCAAAACAACTAAAATTAGCTAACCTCAATGAACCCCCAAATACCTTAAAATAGTATATTCTCACTAATAACAAGTGCACTTTTCTTGGTAAAAAAAAACAAATATATATATATATTTTTTTTTTCTCAATATGTTGCTCGGCATTACATTTCTTGAAACCAGCAAACTTACACTAAAAACTAGTTTATTTTTCTTAATGGAAAGGCAAAAAGGCAACGTTCAGGCAAATCAAATTGTCTAAAAATGCATTTTCCCATCGATAACATGACATCATCGCGCCAAGTGCGTGCTCTTTTAGTCAATTAGTGAGCAAGGAATATAGTATATATATATATATATATATATATATATATATATATATATATATATATATATATATATATATATATATATATATTTACAGCCCAGCCCCCGGCCAATTTGTTTTTTATTGTAATTTTGAGGAATTTATCTGAACTATTTCTGTTCAAAATTGTTTTGAAATGTCAAATGTTTAAATATTAACTGTCAGTTTAATTATGAGACACAATTGTGTCAAAGTCATGTTTTTTTATTTCATGCTTGAAATAAGAAATTATTACTTTGAAAAAGCAGTTTTATACGTGTGAATGTTGATGACACAGCTTTGCAACAGTTGATATTCTAGTTCCAAGCATGTTTTACTCAATATAGGTCATCAAATCTCAGCAACAAGCTGTAATATCTTACTGAGATCATTTAGGACCAAAACCCTTAAAACAAGTAAAACACTCTAACATAAAATCTGCTTAGTGAGAAGAATGATCTTATCAGACAGAAAATAAGCAAATATCACCCTTATTTGAGATATTTAATCTTACTTAGATTTCAGTTTTTGCAGTGTAGCTAAGCTAAAGGAAAAACTACTTGTTAAAAAAAGTAGCTAAGCTAACGCCAGGCTACTAAATGATAAATGGGTTGTACTTGTATAGCGCTTTTCTACCTTCAAGGTACTCAAAGCGCTTTGACACTACTTCCACATTTACCCATTCACACACAGATGGAGGGAGCTGCCATGCAAGGCGCTAACCAGCACCCATCAGGAGCAAGGGTGAAGTGTCTTGCTCAGGACACAACGGACATGACGAGGTTGGTACTAGGTGGGGATTGAACCAGGGACCCTCGGGTCGCGCACGGCCACTCTTCCACTGCGCCACGCCGTCCCTAAGAAATGTAGTTAAGATAGCTTAGTTACATTTAGCTTGTTACTGCCCATCAATGCTACTAAAATACCTTTAATGGCGAACATTATCACAATTTCAAAAATCTGTTTTTTTCAAAATTGTACCCATCACGCAATATCCCTAAAAAAAGCTTCAAAGTGCCTGATTTTAACCATCGTTATATACACCCGTCCATTTTCCTGTGACGTCACACAGTGATGCCAATACAAACAAACAGCAAGGTATAGCGACATTAGCTCGGATTCAGACTCGGATTTCAGCGGCTTAACACTGTCTGATAAGATAATTACTAACAACTATGAACTAGGTTTACAGCATATGAAATACATTTGGCAACAACATGCACTTTGAGAGTGCAGACAGCCCATTTCAAGCGCGCTAAGAACATATATTTTTCCACGATTTCAGCACTCAGGTTAACCATACCTAAATAGACACAAAATACTGCATTACACAAGACTACAAGACTGTTTTTAAGCTAAATTATTGGTAAACACAGTTTATGTATAATAATTTACGTAAAACCGCGAGTAATGAATAAAGTTTTCATCAATTAATATATTCTGTAGACATACCCTCATCTGCTCTCTTTTCCTGAAAGCTGATCTGTCCAGTTTTGGAGTTGATGTCAGCAGGCCAGGGAAGCTAGGGTCGATATTCTTCTCTTGATCATCTTCGGTGGCATAAGGGACGGTGTGAGCCAAGACATCCAGGGGGTTTAGCTCGCTCGTCTGCGGGAACAAACTGCCGCCATTGCTTGCCGTGCTACCGAGGTCCTTTGTCCCTGAATTGCTCACACACTCCGGCAGATTCAATGGGGGTCTGGCGGCAGATTTCTTTGACTTTATCGTTGGAAATGCATCTGCTTTGAGTGTCGCAGGATATCCACACATTCTTGCCATCTCTGTCGTAGCATAGCTTTCGTCGGTAAAGTGTGTGGAACAAACGACTGACCATTTCGTCGGCTTTCCCCACACCCTCGTATTTTGAACAAATTTCGTCCAATTTCTTGCCACTTTCGCATCTTTGGGCCACTGGTGCAACTTGAATCCGTCCCTGTTCGTGTTGTTACACCCTCCGACAACACACCGACGAAAGTGAGAAAATGGCGGATTGCTTCCCGATGTGACGTCACGTCATCGCTCCGAGAGCAAATAATAGAAAGGCGTTTAATTCGCCAAAATTCCCCCATTTAGAGTTCGGAAATCGGTTAAAAAAAAATATGGTCTTTTTTCTGCAACATCAAGGTATATATTGACGTTTACATAGGTCTGGTGATAATGTTCCCCTTTAATATTAACCCACTGACTTCCTGTGTGTTTATGTGGACGAGCATAGCAATGTTGATCGTTTTTTATGAAGGACGCAAGATGCCTGCCTCGTTATGAACAGTTAAAAATGAGGCGCAGCTATTTACCTCAGAGGGTTGCAGCACCGAGACCACACACACTCGCAGTGTTTACAAAATGCGGAACGAAAAAAGGAAACATTTCCCACCTATCCCGCGGCCGCAACAGCCTTATTAAGAATACCTGCTGTGCTAAAGAAGGTTTCCACACGCCTTACAGCAAAAAAAAGCCACGTCAAGCTAACCGGCGCGTCTGCAGCTGCTCTTAATTAGAAGCTGCAGCAACAACAACAAAAAACTAACACACAAACAAGAAAAGCGTGTGTGACGTCTCCGAGGGTGGTGCTCAACAAAGCCTCCATGTTGGAGTGAGCCGACATGACTGCACTGCAAAAACTGAAATCTAAGTAAGATTAAATATCTCAAATAAGGGTGATATTTGCTTATTTTCTGCCTGATAAGATCATTCTTCTCACTAAGCAGATTTTATGTTAGAGTGTTTTACTTGTTTTAAAGGCCTACTGAAATGAATTTTTTTAAATTTAAACCATACTTGCCAACCTTGAGACCTCCGATTTCGGGAGGTGGGGGGTGGGGGGCGTGGTTAGGGCGGGGGCGTGGTTGGGGGCGTGGTTAAGAGGGGAGGAGTATATTTACAGCTAGAATTCACCAACTCAAGTATTTCATATATATATATATATATATATGTATTAGAGATGCGCGGATAGGCAATTTATTTCATCCGCAACCGCGTCAGAAAGTCGTCAACCATCCGCCATCCACCCGATGTAACGTTTGATCAGAACTGCACCCGCCCGCCATCCGCCCGCACCCGCTCGTTGTTATATATCTAATATAGACGATGCAAGGCATTAGTGAGGCATACCTGCCAACTACTCCGGTTTTCCCGTAATTCGTACGGTTTTCATCAACCTATTCCGGGTTACGGTTGCAGTGATAAAAAATACGGTTTTTCATTAATCAAAAAAAAAAAAAGGGTGAAAACTACGCGAATTGCACCTTGTGCAGACAAGATTTTTCGATCGGACACGGAGGAATTAGCGATGTAAAAGACCACGTTGGGACAAAAAAACATGCCGTTGCTAGCGATACAAGTGGAAAACTTTCAACGTTTTTCGTCGCCCAAACAGATTCTTTGGATGTGATAAATGCCGAAGTTTTATTTACAGAGGCAATAATTGAGCATGGATTTCCAATCGCACTGGCTGATCACATGGGACAGTTAAATGTTTGTAATGCAACCTTTAAAAATCATTACGCGGTGATCGCGGTCCCAAAAATAAACTTTTCTTGCATGATAATGTCCAGAAAAATTCGCTTTATATTACTATAGAGTCCTTTTAACGAATGAGTTTGATGGTTTATCACAAACCTTAAATGAAAGAAGTCCTTTGTTCTCCTGCACCATGCATATGCGCTTTGGCCTTGCTTCGTGTTTGGTGCGCAATCCTGTCGGCTGTATTTCACAGCACGACATACTGTTAAAAGTGTTTATACTATTTATGCTTTCAAGTCCAAGTTGAAGAAATCTTGTTAAATGTTGACAGCATAACTACCAAAATACAGAAGTATGTCCTTAATATTTTTGCAGTGCTATTTCTGTTGAAAAGTTCAAATGATTACATTAGAGATGTGATGTGCCACTTTTCAAGTGTCTGATGGCTTAAATTAATTTTCATTAATTTTTCATATTTTGAATTATTTTGAAAGGCTTACAAAAAAACTACATTTGAATTGTAATTCCATGCTATTGACAGGACTATTAATTTTAATGAAGTTAGCTTACCATGTTTACAGTATGATAATTGTGATAGAAATGTGAATTTTAGGCACAGAATATTTTTTACAATTGAACAAGGCAGTAGATTATACAAGCTTGGACAGAAAGTTAATAATGACACCAATTTTTTTTTTAATGGAATTGTTTAGTACTGTTTTACCATTTGTTTACTGTAAAAAGTGTTTATACTGTTTATACTTTCAATTAACAAATTGAAGTCTTGTGAAAGGTTGACAGGATAACTGGCATTAACTGTCAAAATAATTTCAAACTATTGAAGTTAGTTTACAGAATAAACATGCCAATCAACCCATATGATTTTTGCTGTAATATTTTTGTTTTGAAAAGTCACTGTGACTGATAGAAAAGTGATGGTTTTAGCAACATTTTAACCTGTCTGAATGCTAATAATCATTTTGCGTCGGGGGGCGAAGCCCTGAACCCTCCACCAGGACTTTGTCCTGGACCTACCGGGGCCTGCGGCCCTTGGACCCTGGCTACTAGGTTTTTCTGATTTCAAAAGTTGGCAGGTATGGTGAGGTTATAAAGCTTTTGCATTGGAGACTGATCCAATGCAGCACAGACTTTCGCGTGCCACGCCGTCACGACCCAGACGCACACCAGTGCGCAATCATATGGGAGCCGCGCTGAGCGCACCTCCAAGCATCAAGGGTTGGAATTGGGGGTTAAATCACCAAAATGATTCCCGGGCGCAGCCACCGCTGCTGCCCACTGCTCCCCTCACCTCCCAGGGGGTGATCAAGGGTGATGGGTCAAATGCAGAGAATGTGTGACAATCATTGGTACTTTAACTTTTTAACTTTTTAAGCGCGTCTCGCTGCCGGCGACGGCCGGGTATATGGGCCCAACGCTCCAGCGCCATCCATTTTCAGGGCTAGTTGATTCGGCAGGTGGGTTGTTACACACTCCTTAGCGGGTTCCGACTTCCATGGCCACCGTCCTGCTCTCTATATAAACCAGGGTGAGCCCCACCCCTTTCGTGAGCGCACTGCGCGCGGAGTGACCCCTGTTACGCGCCCCCGGCAACAGGGGTGGCGGGCAGGTAAGCTGCGCGGGCGGAGCGCGCGGAGTGACCCATGTTACGAGCCCCCGGCCACGGGGGTGGCGGGCGGGTAAGCTGCTTACCTGCTGTGCGTGACGCCGGCCGCGGCGAAGGCGGACGAGGCGGGGTGTCGGTGCGGTGGGCGCGGTAGTGACCCTGGACGTGCGTCGGGCCCTTCTCGCGGATCGCCTCAGCTACGGCTCCAGGTGGGGCCCTCTCGGGGGAAGGGGCCTCGGTCCCGGACCCCGGCGAGGCGTCCCTTCTCCGCTCCGTAAAAGTGTCCATCTCCTTTCTTTTTTTTTCTTCTGTTGTGGCATATGCAGCAGGTGCCTGCTCGTTTTTCGTATGTGGGTAACAACATTTAACTATGTATATATATTTCCGAATTGGTTTAACTGCCACCCGCAAAAAAAAAAAAAAAAAAAAAAAAAAAAAAAAAAAATCTAATTAATCCGCCCGACCCGACCCGCGCGCGGATAAAATCTTTTTTTTTTTTTTATTTCATCCGCCCGATCCGCGGATAATCCGCGGACTCCGCGGTTGTGTCCGCAAACCGCGCATCTCTAATATGTATGTATGAAATACTTGACTTTCAGTGAATTCTATCTATATATATATTTATTTATTTTATTATATATATAAATAAAATAAATACTTGAATTTCAGTGTTCATTTATTTACACATATACACACACAACACTCATCTACTCATTGTTGTACTTGAAAGTACAATGCAATACAATTCCGGGGCAATCGCACCAATCAAATACACAGTAATGAAAACACAGTTGTTCTACTAACTGTACTGTGTGTTATGAGAGTAGAGTATGTGTGTGTGTGGCCCTTTAATAGGTGACATCATGTGAGGTGAGTGACGTCAGTGAGTGTGTGGGCGAGAGAAGAGAGGGAGCGGTAGCGTAAATGCGGGGAGGGACTAGTTTGTTTTGTGTTGGATTGGCTGTGTGCAAGCAATCAATAAAGCAAGATTTGCAACTAATCGCTGGACTCATCATTCACCCTAAAGTCGTCCGCTGTGGAGACCCACTGACGGGTAAGGTGAAGGGTGTTGCCCCGAGCATACATCAGCCCTGGAGAAGTGTCTCCTCTGCGCTCTTCAACTACGGTCTCGTTCTTCTGCTTCGTCTCCTTGTGTGCGCACACTGGACTCAGGTCCGCATGGATCTGGAGGGGGCGTGGCCTCCAGCTCCGGCTGAATTCCGGGAGAAAATTTCTACCGGGAGGTTTTCGGGAGAGGCGCTGAATTTCGTGAGTCTCCCGGAAAATCCAGGAGGGTTGGCAAGTATGATTTAAACGGGGATAGCAGATCCATTCTATGTGTCATACTTGATCATTTCGCGATATTGCCATATTTTTGCTGAAAGGATTTAGTATAGAACAACGACGATAAAGTTCGCAACTTTTGGTCGCTGATAAAAAAAAAGCCTTGCCTGTACCGGAAGTAGCGTGACGTCACAAGTTGAAAGTCTCCTCACATTTCCCCATTGTTTACACCAGCAGCGAGAGCGATTGGGACCGAGAAAGCGACGATTACCCCATTCATTTGAGCCAGGATGAAAGATTCGTGGATGAGGAACGTGAGAGTGAAGTATTAGAGTGCAGTGCAGGACGTATCTTTTTTCGCTCTGACCGTAACTTAGATACAAGGGCTCATTGGATTCCACACTCTCTCCTTTTTCTATTGTGGATCACGGATTTGTATTTTAAACCACCTCAGATACTATATCCTCTTGAAAATGAGAGTCGAGAACGCGAAATGGACATTCACAGTGACTTTTATCTCCACGACAATACATCGGTGAAGCACTTTAGCTACGGAGCTAACGTGATAGCATCGGGCTTAACTGCAGATAGAAACAAAAGAAATAAACCCCTGACTGGAAGGATAGACAGAAAATCAACAATACTATTAAACCATGGACCTGTAACTACACGGTTAATGCTTTCCAGCCTGGCGAAGCTTAACAATGCTGTTGCTAACGACGCCATTGAATCTAACTTAGCTACGGACCTCGACAGAGCTATGATAAAAACATTAGCTCTCCACCTACGCCAGCCCTCATCTGCTCATCAACACCGAAGCTCACCTGCGTTCCAGCGATCGACGGAGCGACGAAGGACTTCACCCGATCATCGATGCGGTCGGCGGCTAGCGTCGGATAGCGCGTCTGCTATCCAAGTCAAAGTCCTCCTGGTTGTGTTGCTGTAGCCAGACGCTAATACACCGATCGCATCTACAGCTTTCTTCTTTGCAGTCTCCATTGTTCATTAAACAGATTGCAAAAGATTCACCAACACAGATGTCCAGAATATTGTGGAATTTTGCGATGAAAACTGAGCTTTTTGTATTGGATACAATGGCGTCCCAATACTTCCGTTTCAACCATCGACGTCACGCGCATACGTCATCATACCTAGACGTTTTCAACCGGAAGTTTCGCAGGAAATTTAAAATTGCACTTTATAAGTTAACCCGGCCGTATTGGCATGTGTTGCAATGTTAAGATTTCATCATTGATATATAAACTATCAGACTGCGTGGTCGGTAGTAGTGGGTTTCAGTAGGCCTTTAAGTGTTTTAAATGATCTCAGGAAGATATTACAGCTTGTAGCTGAGATTTGCTGACCTATATTGAGTAAAACATGCTTGAAACTAGAATATCAACTGTTGCAAAGCTGTGTCATCAACACTCACGAGTATAAAACCGCTTTTTCAAAGTAATAATTTCTTATTTCAAGCGTGAAATAAAAAAATCATGACTTTGACACAATTGTGTCTCATAATTAACACAGATGACAGCTAAATGGACTTTGCGGTTTTATTTACAATGAAACAAGAGAAAATACGTACTCATTTAGTAGTACAGTTGGCACAGTAAAGTAAACGGAGAGTTGATATTTAACCATTTAACATTTCAAACTATTTTGAACAGAAATAGTTCATGCACATTCAGGTAAATTCTTCAAAATTATAATAAAAATTTTTTTTGACTGGGGGCCGGGCTGTATATATATATATATATATATATGTACAGTATATACAGCACGGTGGAAGAGGGGTTAGTGCATCTGCCTCACAATACAAAGGTCCTGAGTAGTCTTGGGTTCAATCCCGGGCTCGGGATCTTTCTGTGTGGAGTTTGCATGTTCTCCCCGTGACTGCGTGGGTTCCCTCCGGGTACTCCGGCTTCCTCCCACCTCCAAAGACATGCACCTGGGGATAAGTTGATTGGCAACACTAAATTGGCCCTAGTGTGTGATTGTGAGTGTGAATGTTGTCTGTGTTGGCCCTGCGATGAGGTAGCGACTTGTCCAGGGTGTACCCCGCCTTCCGCCCGATTGTAGCTGAGATAGGCTCCAGCGCCCCCCGCGACCCCAAAAGGGAATAAGCGGTAGAAAATGGATGGATGGATGGATATATATATATTCCTCGTGGACTAATTGATTGAAAGAGCACGCACTTGGCGCGATGATGTCATGTCATGTCAAGGTAAGGTGCGGAGTCCTCAGGGTTCGGTTCGTGGCCCTGCACCCTTAAGCATTCATTTACATGCTGCCGCAAGGCGACATCATACGCAAATACGGTGTAGCTTTCACTGTTATGCTGATGACACCCAACTCTACATGCCCCTAAAGCTGACCAACACGCCGGATTGTAGTCAGCTGGAGGCGTGTCTCAATGAAATTAAACAATGGATGTCCGCTAACTTCTTGCAACTCAACGCCAAGAAAACGGAAATGCTGATTATCGGTCCTGCGAGACACCGACATTTATTTAATAACACCACCTTAACATTTGACAACCAAACAATTACACAAGGCGACTCGGTAAAGAATCTGGGTATTTTCTTCCACCCAACTCTCTCGTTTGAGTCACACATTAAGAGTGTTACTAAAACGGCCTTCTTTCATCTCCGTAATATCGCTAAAATTCGTTCTATTTTATTCACTAGCGACGCTGAGATCATTATTCATGCGTTCGTTACGTCTCGTCTCGATTACTGTAACGTATTATTTTCGGGTCTCCCTATGTCTAGCATTAAAAGATTACAGTTGGTACAAAATGCGGCTGCTAGACTTTTGACAAGAACAAGAAAGTTTGATTACATTACGTCTATACTGTATATACCTTTATACAACTATATACATATATACCTATATATATACCTATACTGGCTCACCTGCACTGGCTTCCTGTGCACTTAATATGTGACTTTAAGGTTTTACTACTGACGTATAAAATACTACACGGTCTAGCTCCATCCTATCTTGTCGATTGTATTGTACCATATGTCCCGGCAAGAAATCTGCGTTCAAAGAACTCCGGCTTATTAGTGATTCCCAGAGCCCAAAAAAAGTCTGCGGGCTATAGAGCGTTTTCTATTCGGGCTCCAGTACTCTGGAATGCCAGTTAATAACAGTTAGAGATGCTACCTCAGTAGAAGCATTTAAGTCCCATCTTAAAACTCATTTGTATACTCTAGCCTTTAAATAGAACCCCTTTTTAGACCAGTTGATCTGCCGTTTCTTTTGCTTTCTCCTTTGCTACCCCCTCTCCCTTGTGGAGGGGGAGACACACAGGTCCGGTGGCCATGGATGAAGTGCTGGCTGTCCAGAGTCGAGACCCGGGGTGGACCGCTCGCCTGTGCATCGGTTGGGGACATCTCTGCGCTGCTGACCCGTCTCCGCTCGGGATGGTCTCCTGCTGGCCCCACTATGGACTGGACTCTCACTATTATGTTGGATCCACTATGGAGTGGACTCTCACAATATTATGTCAGACCCACTCGACGTCCATTGCATCCGGTCTACCCTAGAGGTTGGGGCTATCCACATATGCGGTCCTCTCCAAGGTTTCTCATAGTCATTCACATCGACGTCCCACTGGGTTGTGAGTTTTTCCTTGCCCTTATGTGGGCTCTGTACCGAGGATGTCATTGTGGCTTGTGCAGCCCTTTGAGACACTTGTGATTTAGGGCTGTATAAATAAACATTGATTGATTGATTGATGTTATGGATGGGAGAATGCATTTTTAGGCAATATGATTTGCCTGAGTGGCCAGTAGACCCCGAGAGTGCCTTGTTGCCTTTCCATTAAGAAAAATAAACTAGTTTTTGGTATAAGTTTGCTGGTTTCAAGAAATGTAATGCCGAGTGCATATCATTATGTCAAGATGATGGCACTAGCATTTGCTTAATTTAAGAATATTTTTCAATATATTGAGAAAAAAGGCCTAATATTTTTTTTTCTATCAAGAAAAGTGCACTTATTAGTGAGAATATACTTATTTTAAAGTATTTTTGGGTTCATTGAGGTTAGCTAATTTGACTTGTTTTGGAAAGTCTTGACAAGCCAAATGTAAAATACCCCTCATTTTTGTAATTTTTTTTTCTTCTTGTTTTTGAACACTGACTTTTTGCAGTGTGAGATATTCGGGCCTGTGCGGCAGCTGTTTTCTCCGAATGGCGACCGCGTTTTTTTCCTTGGGAGGTCACGAGATAGTTAAGTTAAAGTTAAAGTACCAATCAGAGCCGGCCCAAGGCATAAGCGTACTAAGCGCTTGCTTAGGGCCCCGCGGCCACCAGGGGGCCCCCAAAAGCAATTAACAAAAAATTATTATTTTTTATTTTTTGCATGTACGAGTCTGACTGATGATTTCTAAATGATGAAAGATATATTATTGTACAAAAACACAATTTTAGGTCAACATTTTTGCACATTGCTGTTTCAGGTTTTTGTTACCAAAAATAATAAAGTGAATCAGAATCAGCTTTATTGTCCAGTCATGTTTAACACACATGGAATTTAACTTCAGTAGACTGCGCTCTCTTTGTACAAAGTAAACATTAAATATGAACAATTAACTAAAAATATAAACTAGTAATTAAAGACTAATATGTACAAGACTGATGAGACAAGATGACACTTTCACTGTAAATACAAAGCTTTATCACTTGGACTGTTCAACCCCAGGCCACTCTTGTAGCTGAATGTTTTCTACATTTTAAGATTAGGAACCATATGTGGCACTCTGGACATCATTCGTTCATTCATTGGTATTATTTATGTTCTTAACTGGGCCACCCCCATATCTTTATAAATGACATGTCATCTGTAAAGACATGCCAGGCTGACAATAGGATAATGTAAACAACACTGCCAGAGCCGCAATGAGTTCATAGTAGGTGTGTGAATGATCAATCAATATTATTGGCAGAAATAGAGGGCCCCAAAATCAAATTTTGCTTAGGGCCCCATGGAGGCTTGGGCCGGCACTGGTACCAATGATTGTCACACACACACACACACACACACACACACACACACACACACACACACGGTGTGGCGAATTTATTCTCTGCATTTGACCCGTCACCCTTGATCACCCCCTGGGAGGTGAGGGGAGCAGTGAGCAGCAGCGGTGGCCGCGCCCGGGAATAATTTTTGGGTGATTTAACCCCCAATTCCAGCCCTTGATGCTGAGTGCCAAGCAGGGAGGTAATGGCTCCCATTTTTATACTCTTTGGTATGTGAGAACACGCTGCTGTGAAGCCCCCTGAGATGTTTTGGTCCCCACCCTGTTCCTGCTGACCGCCTGCCATTAGACACAGCATCAGCGCGGCGTGAAAAGGCCGCTTTGAAGTGAACACACCCCCCCTCAGTTGTTGCACGCAAGGAGATGATCAGATTGCGCGTTACCATGCTTTTGTTCCACTTTACACAGCTCCTTAATGGACGCCCCATGTCTACTTGGCTCCCGACCCCACTCAATTCCATTAAGTTCTGGTGAGAGAGTTCATGCATCTCCACCGCATGTTGCCGCCGCCAACTCAGCACAAAGGCAGCTCGTCGTGACGCCATGTTGACGAACGCAGCCTGCAAGCAAGGCTGCCTTGTTGGACGAGTCAGCTGTAAAAGGCATCTGGCGGCGGTTATAGGGCTGGCTAGGGCTGGGAGACATATCGAATATACTCGATACATCGCGGGTTTGTCTCTGTGGGATACAGAAAATGACTATATCGTGATATTGGAGTATACGTTCTCACGCAGTTGCTTTTAGCTGCGGGCATTACACATCTCACTCTTTCTTGTCTCTGCTTCTCACTGAGACATAAAACAAGCGCACCTTCTTACATACGTCACATACTGTCGCGCGTGCAACGTCACACGCCCTCGCCGAGCAGAGAGGTAGCGGCATGGTAACGTTAGCTGTGATGCTAGCGGTGCGGTGTGAGTGGTAATACGAGAGAAAGAAGGTGCGAATCTGGTAACAAATGGAGGGAGAATCATTAATTCCCAAGAAAAACAGCACGGGGTCTGGCGGTGGTTTGGCTTCAAGCGGGAAGATGTTGAACAGACAACCGTAATATGTCAAGTATTCGGAAAAAGCCTTCCTACAAAAAGTAGCATTACTGGTAATTTCTAGAAATCATTTGAAAAGTCACCCGCATTTTTTGCACTCTCAGGATGTGTTTTTGAGACGTTTCGATATTGAAGTTTTTCGCAAAAGCATGACGGAAACACTTTTTTCCCGCATTTCGAGGCCACCTAAACCCCAATGCAGGACAACTAGGGCAGACAAAACACATTAATTGAAACACCTTCAAGTCGCAAATGTACTTTATGGAAATTTTAGAAATATCGTTTTTATTTTGGTAAAAACTGCTAGTGGCACTTGCCCAACAAAAGAGTTCCTAGTTAGTCGGAATTTCAACTGGAACGCCTCTCGAGGTCGGACCTACGACTCGGGAAGTCGGAGCATTCTCACCACGTTTCAAAGATTGCTATTCTGGATGTACACAAGGATGTCCGCTTTTATGATATTGATTGATTGAGACTTTTATTAGTAGATTGCACAGTACAGTACATATTCCGTACAATTGACCACTAAATGGTAACACCCGAATAAGTTTTTCAACTTGTTTAAGTCGAGGTCCACTTAAGAGAAATGGACATTGAAACAGTGTAGGTCTAACGTGGTAGGATATGTACAGCAAGTAGTGGGCATAGAGAGATCAGAAAGCATAAGAACAAGTATATACATTTGATTATTTACATTTGATTATTTACAATCCGGGGAGGTGAGATGTGGAACGGGGAGGGATATCCGTTATTACCACTTCTGATTAGTTTTTGTCGCAGTAAATGAGCCATAAACAATTGTATTGTTGTACGTTTTTATATGCTAACTACATTAATTTCATGTGGTATACTCTGTACGTCGCGAGCAATAGCGTTTGTGTTTCCTCTCCATCCACCATGTGTGTGAAGGTTGCAAAAATAGTGCGTATTCTCCCTTAAGTTGTTTATTTTCAGACAAGGCAAGTGCAAAAATAGCTTTCGTGGATGTGGCCTTCTAGATTTCCGACATCAAAACTGGACATAACTGACGGCATTATACTGCTGTCCTGGTAGAAGTATCAAAACGACCAAAGAAACGAAAAGTTTTGCATGAGTACACACAAAAAAGAAAAAGGAAGCTTAACCAGACAGTCAAGGATCAACACTGGTTTATGTAAGCTAACAGACGTGGAGGGCATTTTCGACTCTGGTCCCGCTAAACTAGTAAGTGATTTTCAATGCTTAAATAAAAAATGCTAATGCTAATGTTAGCAAAAAATCGCCATCAGCTTGATCGTTCCACACCGACACGACCAGCCACGCAACAAACTCAAAACAAGTACTGTATAAAGAAAAAAAAAATGACTGCAAATGTAAAGTTTGAGTCCACTAAGTAGGTTCCAACTGTGGAAAGATCAGTCATTGTGGTATCGTTGTGTCAGTTTGTGTGTATGTGACAGTAGTTTCGGACCATTTACCACGCTATGCGCTGGGCCTCATGGTAAATGTGGTCTATCTTCAGGCAAAACACTACCGCTTTGGTCCACTAAAATCAACCAAAACTGAAAGTTCTTAAGTGGGGATTTAACTATAGAGCAGTGATCCTCAATTTTCAGTACAAGCACCAGTAATGGCACACAAGCTCCATCTAGTGGTACACCGAGGAATCACTTGTTATGCGCAATTCATTTTATTTGATACATTTTTTAAATACGCAAACTGTTCAAACTGTGTGTAATGTTACTGTGGCCAAAAATATTGAATATACTTCTAACAAAATGAGACCTCTACCTTGTTTTTAATGACTGCTTTGGCCTACTACACTACTGTATTTTAATGTTGGTCATTATTGTGGCACTTGGAGAGCCACTTTTTTTTTAAGGTGGTACTTCCTGTCAGACGTTTGAGAACCACTGTTATAGAGGATTAAATTGGAGAAAATTTTGTTTTGAAATAAATCTTATTTATATGTGACAGGAAATAGCTATAAATGGAATTGAATACATAAATGTGTTCGTAAATGTCACTAATGTATAAAATGTACAATTACATGAAATGCAATGAGGGTCAAAACTTAATTCTACTTGATTTTGATTAAATAAATCATTAAATCCTAAAACAATTAAATAAATCGTAGCACAATTTAATCATGAAATAATTAAATAAGTAGTGAAATAATTAATTAATCTTGAAATAAATGAATACATTGTGAATAAATTAATTAAACCATAATATAGTTAAATAAATCATTAAACCTTTAAAGCTCTAGTAAAATTGTGAAATAATAAATAAGATAATTAAATAAATCATTGAATCATTAATTAAATTGTAAAATAATTACATACAATTAAATACACTGTGAAATCATTAATAAAACCATTGTATAGTCAAATAAATCATTAAACCTTTAAAGCTCTAGTAAAATTGTGAAATAATAAAAAAGATAATTAATTAAGTCATTAAATCATTATTTACATTGTAAAATAATTACATATAATTAAATAAACTGTGAAATAATTAATTAAATAATTAAATAATTGAATTGTGAAATAATTAAATCATGAAATAAAAAATTAATCTTGAAATAACTAATTAAATTATGAAATAAATAAATACATCATTAAACCATGAAATAATTGATACAATTGTGTTGTAATTAATAAGATAATTAAATGTATCCTTAAATAACTAATGAAATATTTAAATTAGTGAAATAATTAAATCATGAAATAATGAAATCAATAATCAATTAAATGAATAAACAATAAATGCAATTGTACATTAAATACATTAATGTCACATTTAATAACACAATGTTGTATTTAATTCCAATTAGAAGTAATTTTAACACATTCAAGTAATTATTTAAATATTTATTTTCCCATTTGACCATGCATAGTTAACATCTAAATATCCCCCAATAAACACATGTTTTTTTTTTGACATTTCAAAAAATGTAAGCATGGTGGGAAATAGGCTACTAGGAGCTGCCAGCTACACAACAGCTAAGCACACAATAGCACACCAGCTAGACACGCGCAATAAATGTCCTTAATAAGTAATAATTGCAGTCTAAAACAGCACATTTGTCAATATAAACACGCATCAAATAATTTTAGTTGTTAGTCATATACTTAGCAAAACATCAAGTAACAAACGTGTCCGCATCGTTCAACTTACAGCCACTTGTGCCTTATTGTGGCCACTAGGTGCTGTTAACAATTAATTATCACTCCACTTTAACCGAAAGACAGCATCAGTCTATTTCAGATGGTTAATAATAAATAGTTTAGGGTTTTTCACACCTGCCATTTCACTTGATCAAACGGTTTTGAACATTCAACGCTACAAAATAATACAAGTTTGAATGATTCGTGTTGATATCGTACTGGATCAATATCGACATCCACCTAGATTCAAGGGCACATTATCGATATGGTGTCGGATGGTGTCGGAAGTGGAAAAAGTTGTACAGACCGATACAACCGACCGTTATCTGTGTTAGAATAATTATGTATATATTATCACACTTCCTTTAGTATGCTTAAAGTCCGTTGCTTTAGTTATTAGCTATTGTGCTCAAGTTACACTTTTCTAATCCATGCAAGGACAAAACTTCTTGTCTGAGGGGTGGCCTCAGCCACAGATGTTATCTTTGTTTTAGCCCGCTAACAGCCAAGGACTTCAACGACCTCAACGAAGATAAGATGACAACACGCAGACGAAGCAGAGACTTCACGGACCTCAACGAAGATAAGATGACAACACGCAGACGAAGCGGGGAAATCACAAGGCCCCCAGCACATTCCGTCACGTATCGTGCGTCCTGGACCTGCTTTGCATAATATATGTGACCACTCCTTTGAGAGGCGGCCTTAGTATTGTTGACTGTGGAACTCCTGAATAAATAGAGGGACGCAGGAGCTGAACCTTAGAGCGTAGGGCGAGACTGTGACTAAGTGTGCAGCTCTCATGAGCTAAATTGAACTCTGTCTCTGCATGATTCCTTGCTTCTTGCCTGATTAATAGATGTCATCAGTGTTTGAACTTGACAATCTGCTTGAAAATGAGACGTAAGATCATACTGGTATCGTATTTTCCTGACGATCAAGATGGAATGGCTATTACTCGCTCTGCGACTTTTAGCGGCAGAGCAACACGCTTGCTAGCTCACAGTTTGAGGGAAGAGCGTATCGGCATATCGGAAAGAAAGCCAATATTGACCATTACAAACTACTAAACGTGTGTATGATTCGTGCTGATATCGTATCGCATCAGTATCAGACAACATTCAAGGATCCAGTATCGGTATGGGAAGTGAAGAAGTTGTATCCTACATAATGCTTTGTCTCACTTTTAATAATTTGTATTTTTGCAATATGCCGAGGGCCAATAACAACACAAGACGTGATCCAAAAAATGGCCCCCGGGCCGATGGTTGGATACCCCATTGCTCTTTTGCTGTGTTTTGTGTCTTCAGACAGATGCTGTGATTATATAAGTGTGCATCTCACGCAACAGGAAGCCAGCGGAGAGTCAGAGCAGTGTGAAATAAAAGCATGAAGTATTTATGGGCCAGAGGACAGGCTCCCCCTCCATCTTGGCGGCGTCCCCCCCAGGCTGTGACGTCGCGCCGCGTGACGCCGCTGACGTCAGAAGAAGTGAGACGCCGTTTAGTCAAGAGCAAACGCTAATCTTTAAGTGTGCATCCTCACCTACTTCCTGTGCTTTTATTTTGTCATCTGTCATCTTGTTTGACTAAAAAATAAAAACATTGTCATATTTTTTACAACCACGCCCATCAATGGCATCGCATTGGCGCTGCAGTTCAAAACTTGTCGGATAGAGGATCTTTGACTGGCATTTTTATCAGTAGATTCTTTAAAACTAGAAAGACGCTCCTGTCATATAGAGGATCTTTGACCTTAGGGTTATGTAATTTTTATTTTATTTATTTATTTATTTTTGTCATAAAGAAATATCCCTGCAGACTGTATTGATCTA